>NW_018023575.1:6081-11485 GCF_002006095.1 Pseudomyrmex gracilis | reverse complement strand
GAATCAGTATTACTTACGATCCGGGCACGCCAAGTTTTTGTATTTTACTTTTGTTTTATGCNCGTTTTATAGGATCTATTATCTTGGGTCCAGTGCTTGGCTAATTACGTTGATTGTCTCTTTTTTGTTTTTTATATAAAAAAAAAGTTTTTTAATATGGTTTGTATATGTTTTATGTACTTGTATTATTCTTTAAAAATAAATGAACACTTCGAGAACTATTATTAAATGTTCGACAAATCAAAATTTATTTTCTTTTCTTATGCAAAATATATGTATTTCTTTTATAAAATATATGTAAATCTTGTACAAAATATATTATTTTATACTTCAAACTTTGTATTTGTATAAAATGTATTTTTTATTATTATTATTTTATAATGCAAACTTTTGTAACAAAGATTTGTAATAAATTATTCTATTATGAGAGCGCTAAATTATAAGAAAAACTTTTTTTTCACATGTCAAATCTAACATAGCTTTACACCTAATAAAGAAAAACAAAAAATAAATTATATTTTTGATATTTTTTGCATTTTTGTAAATCAATTGCATTTTTTATTTAATTGCACTTTTATATTAAAGTCTATTACATGTACTTAAAACAAATTATTATGCGTCTTTAAAAATGTACAATAATATAAAACTAAAGTCTCACAATGTTCAATATTTGTTAGTAACATGTTTGTCATAAATTTTCAGATTATACTATAAATCTGTCAATTTTGGAAGATGATCTAGAGGTAAATCGTTTTAGTGTACAGTACGTGTTTTCATTGACGTGACAGCGGCAGGTATTTGTAAAAGCTTTATTGCGACGGTAGGTAAATTTCTATGAAACGGCGTAACTGTATTCCAGAATACTTGTGGATCATTGGACTCTTTTGCTTTCAATTTTCCGAATATTCTTTTTGAACTTCGATATACCTCGTAATCACTTAATCCTTCTACGTCGAGAGCGTCACTAAAAAATTCAGTCATTTTAGTCATACAACTTTTGTTATTTACAAATTGTTTTCTTTGATAATTTGGATGACAAAAGTTTGCTGCCAATGCAATTCGAGTGATTATTTTATTAATACTAGCCTTAATTCGATAAGTAAAGTTGTTGTTTAATGTTTCTAAAGTCAACCAATCTTCAACAATATGTGCAAATGTTGTGCATGAATTTTCACATTTCTCTATAATTGAACGTATTGATCCATACAAGTTCAAAGAATCATGTAATTCTTGCTCGAATGTTTTGTCGAAAAGTATACTGACAACAGTTCTTTTCAATTTATATACATTTTTGCCGACATTTTGTCTCATAGCTGCTAAATGTTTTTTACAAGATGCATACATATTATGCAAATTATCACAAAAGGTATTCGTTCAATTATTTAATATAATTATTGCTCCATTGCGTTTCAATAAATCTTCTTTCAAATCTAAGAATTCAACAAGCAGATAACGAACCTTATCTACAAAATCTTCATTTAATAATACTTTTTCTAATGATAATGCAAAGAATAAGTTGCAATTTAAAAACCACAAATTATTTTGTCTACTAATTTTTGTGTATGATAATCTTGATCTGTGATTACAGAATAACTCATGATAGAGTATTTAGTTTTAATTATATGTAGTGCTTCATTAATTACTTCTTCTAAATTGCACAAGATATCCCATGACTTTAAATAGGTCTTTCCTTGGATAACTTTAACAAAAGTTACAATTTGCTTGCAGTATTGAAATGATGTTTTTTTAACCATCATAATTTCATCACAATTGACTAATAAATCATCCATTATTAATTGGTTGTGCAAGTTGTGAAGAAAAGAAGTCTATAGCATTTCTTTTGTAGGCGGTTTGTATGCTGGTCTTAGTATTTTCATTAAGTTTAAAAAATGATCAGATTCAACCGTTTCAAATAGAACATTGCATCCGCAAAATAATTTCATTAATGCCTTGTTAATCCTGATGTGATTTTTATCAGAAATATTATCAAAAAATAGCAGTATCTTCAAGTTTTGTGTTCTTAATGTTTGACCTTTTGTTATATCTTTGTAGTATTCTTTTTTTGTTGTTTTAGTTGAGATGTAGATAATGACTCTTTATCTTTTTCTTGTTGTTCCAATTGATGCGCAGATAATGATATTTCATTCTCTGTAAATGTTCCAATTGACTTTGACTTAAAATTGATATGATTTAGTGAATGATTTTGTGTTTGATTCTGAAGCAGAATCAAATCGAATTTCTGATAAGCCGCTGTTTGAATTTTTATGACAATTTTTTCTAAAAATATAAATACAGTGTATAAAATTATTTTGTTTTTTTTAATTACTTTAATCAAATATTTTTTTAGATACAATTTTATCAACTTTTAATATAATTTGACTGGCTTACCTGTGCATCTGTAACCTCACTTTTGAAATATTTTTTGAACAGTTTTTACATACAGTGCAATAAGCAACTGTTTTCTCTTCTTTTTGTACGGGAATAAAATTTCTAGCTTGCCAGAAATCATGACAAGGCCTGCCTCCAAAACTTTGTTTCATTTTAAGACAAACCGCACAACTCTTTGGTACGCGTTACATAACGTTAAATACTGCAAACTTAGATTCGTACATAACTTTAAACTTTATTCAACGCATAAACAAAATTAACGTAACACGTTTATGCTATATTAAGTTAATTTTGTTTGTGCGTTGAATAAAATTCAAGTTTATGTACAAATCTACGTCTACGGCCAACACTTAACGTAACGCGTTACGAAACAGTTAAGCTGGAACAGCATCGCTTTTAAGGTTAGTGCCCATAATGCTAAAAATTGGTTTAAAAATTGTAGTCAATAAAATTGCTGCTTTCCGCTTAAAGACTGCAAGTTGATTAGCTATACATTTTTCGAACCAAGATCTCGGGCCGATTTTTAGCAACATGAATCATGGATGTTAGACTTAAAAATTTACTATACACATGATGTAGAGATGGCGCCACACGGAGTATAATATGTATAAAACTAAGCGATGTATTATATTGTACAAGACCAAGTATAATACAATGTAGAATACCTCACGTATAATACGTGCCCAACCCTGAGATCCACCATTTTTTTTATTCAGTCGAATTCAATGAACTGAGCGATGTGGACGTGTGTCCAGAAGCGTCCAAAAAAAAGTTCGTGCGGCTCGTTAATTTTCATTTATTATAAGCATATTAACACCTTCGCGCCGGGACATTTCGAAGCAGACTTTACGCAAATCCGGGAAAAATTCGTGGAATTTCGAGCAATTGCTGCATTTTCAGAAAAACTGTTATAACTTTTATACTACTTGATATTTTTAAATAAAATTTTGAGGAAAAGGAGAGAAGACTGTTTTGTGTAAGAATTGATAGTTTTTAACATGTAATTATATTAATGGTTCTCAACTTTTTTGTTTGTAAAGTAAACATTTGACAAACTTGTACAAAATTTAATATTATCAAAATTAGTATTTCATAATTAGACAGGAAGAGATTACTTCTTTGTATTAAAATCAATACTTTTTTAACAAGCAATTATTAGTGGTTCTTAACTTTTGTATTTATAAAGTAAAACATTTGACAAACGCACTTGCGGAAAAATTAATATTTTCAATGTTAGAAGTTGTATGTACAATATATATATGAAATATAAAAATTATTGAAAGGCAGTTGGAGTTCAAAAGCACAGTTGTTGTTGTGTATGGATATAATAATGATGTTCTTTATTTGATAGTTTATAAAGTTGACGTTTCGACCATGGTTTTTAGTCTTTATCAAAAACGTTCTACAAAATTGATTACAACAATTTTAAACAAAAATAATATATGGTAATAACATTAAGAAAAATTATGAAAAAAAAAAATACACAATGCAAAAAATAATTTGTTAACTTACAGACGTATGATGTTCTTAAAAAACGCCGATCAAGATACAAAATCAAGCTGTTATGTGGTAGTGATTGCAGACAAGAGTTGTAACTCAACTGAATAAAATTTAAAAAAGACGAACAATATGTACAGTGAGATCAACATTATAGACATGCGCAAAGGAGAACTTAATCTTTATTGACAACAAATAGTACATAAGATTTGTCGAGGTTTTCCGTGTCGCTATGTAGGTTAAGGCCATATGTTTGTCTTTTGATGTGTAAAGTTTCCGAAATCAGACGCTTATAATAATGCTTTTCACAATCTAGAATCTCGACTCTATCCCAAGAGAAATCATGGGAATGATTAATTCTGTGATCAGTTATTACAGAAGTTTGCGTGGTGTTACGTTTTATATAGTTTTTATGTTTGTTGATTCTAGACTGCAAAACTCTACAAGTCTGGCCAACATGGGATGCCTCACAATCAATGCAGTTGATTTTATAAACTACGAATGGACAAGACAGAGTAGGTATAGGATCTTTTTGTACTTTGATAAATCTGGACAATGTGTTTAAACTGTAAAAAAAGTAACGTGCGTCAGTATCCTTATTAAAAGTTGTCAAAAATTTCTCAGAATAAGTTTTTGTGTATGGCATCACAAACCAACGAGAAGGTTTATCATCAAGGTTATTGTTAATCAAAAATGTCTTTAAGTCATTGTTCTTTAAAAAATTATATTTAAGTCTTTTTTTAAAAATGTTAAAAATAAAGTCAATAGGGTAATTGTTGTCGTTGAGAATATTAATAATAAAGTCAAAGTTTTTTTCATAAAAGTCAGGGTGTGATAAGAAAAATGCTCTATCAATAAGACCTATGACTGTGCCTTTTTTCTGGCTGGTTGGATGATTAGAATAGAAATTGAGATATCTACCAGAAAAAGTTGGCTTGTGATACCAGTCATGTTTCAAAAAATTATTTGTCTTAATTATGGTGATGTCCAGAATGTTCAATTTGTTGTAGCCTATTTCCATGGTGAATTGTAGGCGAAGATGATAAGAATTAAATAGGTGTAAGACTAAGTCAAAGCTATTAGCAGGAACCATTAGAGAATTTTTTAACGCAATTAAATTCNTATACAACTCAACTTTTTTCATTTTTAATTATAAATTTTACCGACAGACTTTTGGCGCACCGATGGGATCACCTCTTTCCCCCATTTTAGCTCATATTGTCATGCAAGACCTTGAACAGAACATACTTAATTCATTGCATTTCCAGCCTCCTTTTTACGTTCGATATGTTGATGATATAGCTCTAATGGTTCCTGCTAATAGCTTTGACTTAGTCTTACACCTATTTAATTCTTATCATCTTCGCCTACAATTCACCATGGAAATAGGCTACAACAAATTGAACTTTCTGGACATCACCATAATTAAGACAAATAATTTTTTGAAACATGACTGGTATCACAAGCCAACTTTTTCTGGTAGATATCTCAATTTCTATTCTAATCATCCAACCAGCCA
>NW_018023575.1:0-5446 GCF_002006095.1 Pseudomyrmex gracilis | reverse complement strand
GTCTTTTTAAATTTTATTCAGTTGAGTTACAACTCTTGTTCTGAGATCACTACCACATAACATCTTTATTTTGTATCTTGATCGGCGTTTTTAAGAACAGCATACGTCTGTAAGTTAACAAATATTTTTCACATTGTGTATTTTCCTTTTTTCATAACTTTTGTTAATGGTATTACCATATATTAATTTTGTCTAAAATTGTTGTAATCAATTATGTAGAACAGTTTTGATAAAGACTAAAAACCATGGTCAAAACGTCAACTTTAAAACTATCAAATAAAGGACAGCATTATTATATCCATACACAACAACAACTGTGCTTTTGAACTCCTAACTGCCTTTCTATAATTTTATAGTTCTTTGTAAACTCGTTGGTGGTGTTCGCGCGGAATCGGGTATTCAGTTTGATGTATCCGCGCAGCCAAGGTGATTGCGAGAACCGCAGTACTCGATGTATTCGTGTCAGACGAAGCCCATGTCGCAGACACTGCTGCAGGTTGAGGTAGTGAATCACATATCGCTTCTTGTTGAACACTGTGGCGAGCAGTTTGATGTGATTCTTTCTATGTTTACCAGGTGGTTCCTCGCGCGTCGGACAAAAAGGTAGATCTCTGTGCGCGTCATGCAGTTCTTTTGGATATGTCAGATCGACCTCGAGTATGTAGCCAACATCGCTGTCCGCTGCTACAGTTGTCACGTCGAACTCGTACGCGTTCTCCACCCACGCAAAGTTACCATATGGAAGCGGTTGACACATCGCCCATTCATAGAGATTGTTAACGTTGCAGTACATCAGATACGACGTCGGTTCGGATAGATCGTACGATTGCGCGTACCTGTTGTTGGCGCGGGCGTATCTGTTCGAACATTGACTCAGACCGCCGCGTATGCCGCGTTCCACAAACATCATCATGTCGATGTCGGTCAGCAGCTCGAACGTCACACGAGTGTGCTTCAACATGGCGTCCCATGTATATCCCGGCAGCGTGTAGTAGTGCGCGGGATCCAGTCCGTAACTCGTGAGGCACTCGCGACGGAAATTTTCGAATACATCGGCCAGCAAGAGTACGTCTGTCTTCAGATACAGGTCGCTGTATGATCCCAAATTGTTGATGTTGAATTGTTGCCAGACGTTCGTCGCGTGCGCGTACTCGCTCTCCGTCACAGTCTCACCGGTCAGCGAACTGTAAAACACCTCGCGTGGTGGCAAACTTGTTTCCAACAATTTGTCGACGCTGTCCACATATTCGTATGGAAACACACCTTTTCGCGTGAGCAGTTCGAAGTCCTCGGTGGAGAGATCGCTGAATTCCGTTCTAGTCACTCGCAGTTTGCTCTTGTCGAGATAGGACGCGAGCTTTTCTAAGCTTGTGCTCAGAAATTTGTACGAATCGATGAACCGCAGTTGCACACACTTCTGATTGTCTTCATCTCGAGTACTGCTCACATGTTTCGTGAACGATATGTAGGTCTCTTTTGTCACGGACAGCACGTTGATCTCACCCTCGAAAGCGGTTGCCACATCCTTGATAATAAAATGCGCGTCGTATCCCGATAAGTTGTGGAACACAACGGGAACAACATAGACTTGTTTGTAATTCAGTTTGCAGAGTGCGCGGGTCCTTTGAAGCGTCCCGTCAGATGACAGTGATCGCGCTCTCTCGTGTCATCTCGCTCGAACGGTTGTCCGCAAACGTGGCAACACTTAGCGTTCCTAAACAGCTCGAGCTCCACCGGTGTGAGATTCGCTATGGGCACATTTGTCGCGAACAAGGTCTTTGCTCGTTTCGCGAGATCGTGCAGTTCGTTTACGAACCACCGCACACAGTTCTCTCCTCTATGCGATCTATATCCAATGTCAATGTGCTCGCAGTTCGCGTAATAACCAATGTTGAATACACTGTGTTTTTGGTACTTGTGCGCACTCGATGCGTTCTCCTCTTTGTCCTGTTTCTCGAGTACGCACTCCAAGTCGGCGTACACCACAATTGGAACCCATTCCTTGTTGTTGTAATTCTCAAATCTCAAACGGTTCTTTCTCTCAGCGGGAAGAACGACGCGTTGTTGTTCAATTGTTCGCAATCCACGGTGTGTACCGCCAGCTTATCGCTCGTGTAGAAGTAGTGTAGACATCTATGTACGTGTTGTAATAAAAAAACAATACACTACAATGATTAATGTATTTCCCTTCTCACAATTTAAAAAGTCATTTTTTAATTCAACATTGTTGTTACTGTTACACCAATTGTTTGTACTTACCGGTCGCATATGTATTTTATTTGTTTTGTCTTGCTCAACTGCGAGCTGACTAATCGCGATATATTTTTTATCCACGCGAAGTGTCTCACGCGTCCGTTGTGTTGATCGGGAACATACAGCAGATTCACATGCTTCTCCTTCTTGTTCGATGTGAGATGCAGCGGCACGTATCCATGTCCCTGTTCCGCCGCCGTGAACACGTTTACGGACACGTTGTTGTTGCGTTCGAAACCCGCGATTTGGCGCAATGTCATTGGAAACTCTATTCCATCAAGGTTCAACACACTCGCGTACGCGGGGTATTGTGACACTCGATTAGAGTTTTTGTTACTAGGATACAACGCAGCGACCACTGCCCACGCGAAACACGCATTGTCCCGCGATTGTACGTTCACTACCGCGTGTTTGAGCTGAACCTCGCGTGGCATTTTAATCTGACATCCCGCGCGCATCGGATTGTGACTGTTCACGTTCACTGTGAGGTTCAGTATCTGCGTCAACGCCCAGCCGCTGTCGTGTTCCTGGAACTCCTCCAGAGTGATCATTGTTGCATCCATCACATCTCGATTGTACCACTCGCGCAGATCCGACGAGTGATACAATGCGCAATTGTGTGTATTGAACGATTTTACACTAGTTTTTTCACCCGCGACAAACTTCCCGTTGAACACTGTGTTCACTTTCATGCTAGCGTGCCGCTCTATCGCTCGATGAACGCGCGCGAGCACCGTGTCTCTAGCGGCTTCGAGAAATCGACGGGGCTCGATGAACGATTTGTTCACCACAATACCGGTCACCAAACGATTTTTAAACGCTGTCTCGACTTCGATCCATGCGAGTCCCGCACTCTCGACACCCGCGCCCACGTGCGCGAATCGTTCGCGGAGGGTTGCGCGCAAACTTTCGAGTCGCGCAATACGAGCGACGTGCCAAGTTATCACACCTATGGACGGTCGCGGGCGTTTTCTACTGCACTCTTCTCTCATTGTCTCTAGACGTTCGTCGCACCGTTCCTCCCACGAGATGTAATNGTCCAACGCGTCGAGGAGCGCGGCCTCTTCTTCGAGCGGTTCGCGATCGTTCATGTTTTGTCTTTTGCTTTTGCTCATATATATATATATACAATATATATATAATTGTTTACTCACAAAAGTATTATTGGATCGTATATATTTGTTGGATTCAATTTACGCTTTTTATCTTTTCACATCCAGTAGTTGCTCATAGTCATCATCATCGGGGGATGTATCCTTGTTCCACTCGGTAACAATCATCCTCTGTATACAAAACAAACAACGGTCGTTTGTAGCGGTTGGAACACCATCGCTTTGGATTCTATATAACATCTGTCATGAAATCAGCGTCTTGGATCATTTGATGTCCGGTGACTTTTACCCACTTATTCTGCAACCACTTGTACCGATGTTGTTGCTTACCCCACTCCCACACTCACAACGCGCATCGAATGCACAAGCGAGACAGATGTTTCAGATCCGCGCAACTCGTTCTAAACTCGATGTACGCGATTTCGATGTGATTGACAGTCTCGACGTACCTTGGAAGCCAATCGTATTCTCTAATTGCGAGCGCGGATAGTTGCAAGATTTTAAAGTCCTCTTCGTCGAAATTGTTTTCCACTTCCCATACTTGTTCCTCAGGTAGATCGTGCACCGATAACCAATGTATAACGCGATCGTAGCGATAGAGCCGTACATCGAGAACCAGATCTCTCGTATTGCGTCCTTGCACACTTTAGGAATTTCAAGTTTGTGTATTTCAATGTACTCGTCTACGTGTTTTGCTACTGTTTTCGCAGCTAGGAACTGAAGCGATTTCGTTTGTCTGATCCGATTCATTCTTGATTTTTCATCGTGGCTTTCGCAATACACACGCGACAAATTTTTTTAGCGGAGCAGGTCCGTCAATGTAATTGTAATCTCCTGGTTGATTGTACTGCTCGAGACATCTGCGATACAGCTGCACCTCAGGATCTTCCTTCAAATGCTCAGGCAGTCGATCCCACAAAAGCTCCACGTGATTATTGAACACTTCTAAAAGAATCCTCTTTGGAATGTTTTTCAACTCTTCGATCGATAGGTTTAATATGCTTGTTGTGTTCAATCTGTTAAACATTTTCAACAACAGCGGCGACTTGTTATCTATACGACTTGCGATCAAAATGATTTGTGACTCGTTCCCAACCTCGAGGCGTCTTTTTATTTCACTCCTTATCTTTCCTCAAAATCTTTAGGTTTGAAATTGCGTTTCAAAAACACCACATCCGGTACGCAACGGTTTTTCACGCGGACGTTATCGTAGGATGTGCGTCATCAACCCGGAAGTTACTGATCGCTTCGGCGATAAGAAAAGACTCACTTCCGAGAAACTGTGGTTTTTCTTGAAAAATTTTTATTTATTTGCTGCGTATTTTCCTACTGCGCGCTATTTATTTTTAAACGCGAACCGCTTCTGGGAACTTTGCGGTTTTTCTCAAAATTATTTATTTCCGGGAAATTGCGGTTTATCTCGGAATTTTTATTTATTTGCTGCGCAATTACAAACTGCGCGCTATTTATTTTTATACGCGAACTGCGCAACCGTCGATTCTTGTCGGCGATCTAGCGGTTTCGTTCAGCTTGATAAACACCGCGAGGATCATACGTCTGTCTACAAAAACCAGTCGCATATTACTTTCCCACCAATCGATGTGCAACTTGTTCAACTTAAAACATTGCGTGGCATGCATCATTGCCTACTTGAACAACGTTGTTGTTCGCGTGCGAGACAGATTGTCGCGGTATTTCACGATCTTGTCTGAAACATCGGATCCCGCGAGCTTTGCAACTGCTGTCGCACAGAGCGGTTGTTTTGATGTCAGCGATATTATCGATTGCGAACTGATGGTTGTATGTTACGGTGTTGCTCCTTAATATAAATTACACAACCACACAAAAAAAAAAAAAAAAAAAAAAAAAATTTTAGCGAAAAAAAAAAAAAAAAAAAAAAAAAAAATTTCTTTGGCCTGGGGATCAGACCATGTTTATTATACGTTTTTGGGGTCGCTGAATCCAAATCCGAGGTCCATTAAACCCTATCGGGTCGGGGTTCCGCCATAACCTCAAAAAACACCATAATCTGAGCTCGAAACCCATATAATCTTTTGATTCAAGCCATAAACACAAAAACC
>NW_018023574.1:5632-11410 GCF_002006095.1 Pseudomyrmex gracilis | reverse complement strand
TCCGCGGTCGCGATTCTTCTATCTTCTTCTCTTCTTTTTAACAAACCGTCGTCGCCCGGTAACCGACAGTCGCGCCGATCGCGCGCCGTTCACGCGGCTCCCGCGACACATACGCGGTGACCCCCGCGTAACAATATATATGCATGTAAAAATAAAAAAAACTGTAATTGTACTTACTTTTCTCTTTTTCCATTTATAAATACTTCATTTGCAATCTGTTCCTCGAAGTCGGTCTCGAATTACTCGATATCATTTCTGATTGGTAGCGCTACTTTCAGAATATTTTATAAATCAAAACGCGAAAGAATACCTTTATCATCTTATATCTTTCCGGTTCTTTTCCATTATTCGCACTTCGCACCATATTACTGATTATTCTTATTTTAAGGTGACACGAACATTTGTGTTTTAACATTAATTCATGTCGTTCACTATCGGTTCAACATCTTTGTNTGTTAATTGAAGGACATCCGTCTGTATCTCAACCAATCGTTGCAGGATAGCTCGCATAGCTGCAGAAGCTGCTTCAAAAATTTCAGCATTGTTTTCCTCTAGTCTGAATATATCTGTTATTTCGAAACATTTCCTGAACGCAGAATAGACATGAATAATGAGTCAGATATTGAAAATTGCAAAGATTAAAGAAAAAAATATATACTCATATAAAGTAATAACGTCTCCAATATTTAAACATAATATACTGAATTTTATTATTAAAAACAGTTTGATCCAATAATTCTCGACTATCATCGTCCACCATGAATTCAGCCTTGCACCAGACTTTATCAACCATAACTTCAACTAGTTCTACTGCAAGTGTCGACGGTTTTTTGTAGTTTGTAGAATCATCGTCTGAATATTTCTGCCTTCGTTTTATAATCATCAATATCAGAATAATTANAATAAATTATTCTCTTCTTCAAAGCACAAGTTTGCTATGATTTGTAAAGCTTGTTCTTGTGCTTCTAATATATTTTTATATACTTTCTTGTATTTGTTTCAGTTTATTATGCAAAATATTGTTTACATGCGGGAAGATATTGTTTAACTAAAAGAGATAAAAAAAAACGGTTTATGCTATAATTCTCAGCACACCACACTGCAAAATACCAGCCCGGTTTGAACATTCTAGGTTTTGTTTTTAACAATCAAATGTTTAAATAATAAAAATTATTAAACTTTTATTACGTGGTATTTTGCATCTAACTAATACAAAACGAGATCCGAAAACTATTTTGCTCTAACTTGTTCTCTAAATATTCAATTCAAACCGTTCTCGAAATATTCAATTTGTTAACTTTTACTCTTTATCATAAATCGCAGAGTAGCCGATTGAAGGTACCTGCAAAATTAGTTTCAAGCTATCTTTTCTGGTTCTCGAGATATCCGCGATTTGCGAAATTATATAAACAAGAAGAGAGGTTATTCTAAAACAATACTTAATTGTGACTAGTAATTTGTTATATAACAAAAAGTATGTTTTATCAGTACTTACAATTATCTTCTGTTAGTTGTTCTTGCTTTAGTTGCTCTTGTCTTCTGAATATTCGCAATTACTCTCGTTGCACTCTTTCTCCCCCCCCCTCTCTCTCTCTCTCTCTCTCACTCACTCATTGATCTCTCTTGCTCGCTCACTCATTTATTTACTTATTCACTCGCTCCCTTACTCTCTCTCTCTCTCTCTCTCTCATTACATACTCTTCCCTTTCTTTCGTTCACGCTCATATCCCTTATTTTAGAACTAACCTGGATACATTCGTGCTCACATTTTTTTAGAACTTACCCAGACAAATTCCTGCACGCATTTTTGGTTGGGAGACGACGAATATATAGATAGAATAAGTTTTCACACACATTTTTGTTTATCTTCTATATCTCCGTTCAGAAGCTCCAAACAAAAAAACGCAAGAATAGTTTTTTCTTCGTTTTTTCAACGCGAATCGAACGATTCCAAAATGAAGTCAATCGGTTCAGTCGTTGTTAAGAAATGACTGATTACAAATCTGCCCTCCATTGAAATGTCTGAATTTCGCGTATATAAGGCATAGTGTGCTCGCGCAGTTCGAGCGCCACTTCGTTGCGCGTAAACTTGGCGCGAGGCACTACCGTGCCTCTTGATTACGTAAGTCAGATGGCTGATTTGACAAATGTGAATGGTCAATTCCGCGAGATCTGCGACCTGCGTTTGCGTTTCATTGATTGGTTACCGTATTGCACGTAAAGACCATTCTACATAAGACACAAGCACGAGTCGCAGTTCGCAGATTTCGAGAAATTGACCATTTATGTTTGTCACAGTAATCAATCGACTGGTCCAGTGGTCTCTCGGCCTGAGTGCAGGGGCTGCGAACCCGGAGGTCTCGAGTTCGAATCCGCTTACCATTTAAGGATTTTTTCTGGGCCGGTCCCTTTCAACCGAGTTTATCGGTTGATCGGCGAACGTAATCGGGTCTCCAAAAATTAATTCGGGTGTAATCCCAAATTAATTCTCTCTCCCACAAGGCGATCATAGTCACAACACCTCGAGCACAAGCCCGACACAGATGGGCACGGCCACTGTAAAAAGACGGTCGTGTATCGCGTGGTAGTAATAAAAACCTGCACATTCCCCTTTCCCCCATTTGTCCTGAGAATAAAAATACACTACAGACTGGCATTTGCTTCTCTCTCGAAGGGACGTGCGCCATTAAGCAAAGAAGAAGAATCAATCGACTAACGTAATTGATCAATTCATCGAAATCGGTGTTACTACAGTTAGTTAGTATGGCGCCCGTTGGCAGTACTTAGTGTTAGGAAATACTGTCCCTTTTACTTCTAACCCCCCGCGTCCATAAAACGATTCAGTGACCGCGACTGTACATGGCTTTTCGGTACACACAAACTAGAAATATAGAAGAAGCCTCGCAGTACTGTCTATTTATTATATTTTCAATAAACGAAAGGTCCGCGGACCGACGCAAATTCATTTGTTCTGCGTATTGCCCCTCCAACGAGATGCGGAGAAAGTCCCCCACTTATCAGCGCTGTACTGTTTGTGCAGGTCGTTAGTGCGCAACGCTCTTCCCACTCTGCTTACTATTCCACCCTTATGTGCAGAACTTTCTCTCATTGAAAAGACAGTAGTATATTATAGATGTCTATGCATCATACATAATATTACGTAAGAACGAAAGATGTAGTAAGAAAATTAACCATTCAGAATGTAGTCTATAAGTTTGTTCGCGTTGCATGCTCTGACATGCTTCTATTTAATCTAGTGCGCTTTTTTTCAATAAACCTTTAATAAAACTTCAAAAGTTTTTTAATAAACATTTTTAATAAAAAAACGTACTTAGTGCGCACTATGAAAATTATTGAACTCATTAGTAGAACGCGTTGAGGCGAATAAAAGCATGTTAGGGCATGCGACTGCAGGGCTTTGTGTCCCAGCCAGGTCGACCGCAGTGATCTTTGTTATCGCTGTGGTCGGCCAGAGCACAGAGCGGCCGGCTGTACTGAGGATGAGGGGTGTCCCCTCTGTGAGAAGTCGGGCCGGGAGTCCTCCCACCAAATGGGTGGAGCCCGGTGCTCGGCCATCGGCCGGAGAGCTCCCGTGCCCGTTAGCAAACCCCTACGAGGGTAGGGAGGATGCGGTTCTCCCCGGCTCCGATACAAAGATCCGGAGAGCTGCTTTTCTGTATATCTGGTGCGTTTAGCACCAGATATAGATGGCGATGCTTGGTTCTCTTCCAAGAGACCAGGCAATGTTAGGTGGTGGCCCGGTCCCTGTTGTTTTGAGCCCTAGTTGGGGCTCAACTCAGCGGTGGCTGGGCGCAGTGTGGGGGGAGGACCTTCCTCTTGTCTCGCGTTTCGAGACAATAGAGAGGTCAATACTACTATCATGGGGTCAAGTCCGCTTCGGCGTTTGACTTGAGGCCGAGAGGAGTTTCCCCCTCATTGCACTCGGCCCGCAGTCGGCGGGGGAGAGGCTGTGTCCCCCCTCCCCCCGATCGTGGAGGAGTTTTGCTTCTCCATTTAAAGGTATAGGGGGGCGAAAGTCCCCATGCCTATCGAGCTGCCTCTGGGTTGTTCTAAAAGGTACCGGGACAGGCCTATAAGGGCGGAAGGTGGACACCGCAGAGGTTTTAGTGGGTATTCCCCACCGGAGTGCGCTCTGGTCGGGTGAGTCCCACACTACCCTAGCCCACATCTAGTCTGGGTCAGGGTGTCCGTAAACGCATTTCCTCTGCGTAAATAAAAAAAAAAAAAAAAAATGCGACGCAAACAAACCGTATATGTCTATCATTTTTTAACGTAACTTTCTGAGTAGTCAATTTCCTTACGGCTACGTCTTACGGTCTTAAATAATTTTATGTGTGATGACCTTATGTCATTTTGTGTGCAATAGCTTTAAGAAATATAACAATTACTGCAATCAAACGGTGTTTCTAGATGACCGGATAAGTTAGCACACGCGCAATCTTCCCACCGAGAATAGTGTACAGTCGAGGTCACTGATTTGTTTCATGGACGCGGAGGGCTAGGAGTAAGAGAGAGGTATTCCCTAGCAGTAAGTAGTGCCACCAAGCGCCCTGTCAATAATGTCAATGCTTTCCTTGACTAATTGTGTCTCAAAACGTAAAAAACTATTGGCCGTATATATGTATTTGTGAAACATTGGCTATTAAATGACCAATAGTTTTACGTTTTGAGACAATTAGTTAACGAAAGCATTGACGTTATTAATATGGCGCCCGTTGGCGCTACTTTTTGCTAAAAAATACCGTCCCTCTTATTCCTAGCCTCTAGCGTCCACGAAACAAATCAGTGACACCGACTGTACATAAAAAGCTTTTAAGTTATATACACAGACGACACTGTGCCATACAGTGTCCACTAGTGTGAGTGAGACACACTGATATTCTCTTTCTCACACTAATGGACATTGTGTTACACGGTGCTGCCTGTGTACGTAGTTGGAAAGCTCCCATAGTACAATGCAATAAAAGTACAGAGAAAAGACTGACAGCGACCATCTTATTGTAGTTTTTCTTACAGATTTAGCCGCTGGTGTTGGCGCATTAAAAAATGCGGGCAAAATGGGGATAGCGGGATTGGCAAAACATTTGCTGACAGTTAATGTTTATGGAGTAGGAAAACTTTCTGGTAGTAGAGATGCGCGAAACAAACAAGATTTTGTCCATACGGTTTCTTTTCTCGATTTAAACTTAGTATACATTAAGCGCACGACGCAATCGCAAATAGCAAGTAAAAACGATCAATTACCGTGATTGGTTAATTCTACAGGAAGTTGCTGATTTGATCATACAACTTATATAAGATGCTTTCTAGCTATGTATTCAGCTACGATCTGTTACACAAGCGACACTGTGTAATACAGTGTCTATTAGTGTGAGTAAGATACATTATTATTCCTTTTCTTATACTAATAGACACTGTATTATACAGTGTCGCCTGCGTACGTAGCTGAAAAGTACTTACAGCAGAAATGCCAGATTCTGTGCTTTGATAGCATGTGGTAATATTTGAGGGTATGCGCTGTGACGGGCCCTTTGCTGCTGGATTTTCTAGCGATGGTGCCGTCCAACTTCGGCACGTCCTTGGCAGCAAAATCAAAAAGAGATAAAAAGACTTGACGTTTGTGAAATTGTTAACAGGAATTACATAAGGCCGATACGAGCTATTTGCAGGGCGGGTTCCGTTTGACCACAGTACGATTCGACACCGCTCGATTCGACACAGATTTATTCGACACCAAATTATTCGACACCGTACGAT
>NW_018023574.1:0-3087 GCF_002006095.1 Pseudomyrmex gracilis | reverse complement strand
TATATATATATATATATATATATGTACACGCATAGTTTCCGCACAAACATCTTGCGAATGGCTCGTATCGGCCTTATTTGATTCCTGTCAAAAAGAGATACTCACCGAATTTCAATAGTCGGGCGCTAGGCGTGGCTTCACGTCGTTCTCAGCAGAACTCGAATTGCAACAATTATTTCCTTGGTTCAAAGACGTGACGGCACTCTTTGGCAGCTCAGTTTTTTGAATAGTTACACGGAGAGGCGTAGGCTCAGGAGGCAGTGTTTGAAATAAGGGTCGAAAAACTTGCTCGTTGATGGTAGTTACCAATGTAATTTAATAATAAATGTGATATTTATGGCGTGCGGCCGGCCAAGAAAACTCTCGGCAATACAGCAAAATAATACAGTAAAAGAAACATAAAGTAAATAGGCGGACACTAGTGATCAAAGTCGTACAAAAATATTCTTTCTGGTAACGAGTGATATCGGCAGCAGGATCCGGCGCGATCTTTTGTCGGTCGAAGATCCGCTCGTGGCCTTGCGCTAGTATTCTAATATATGGCTCACTGCGCGAGGCGTTAGATAAACGACGGAATACGCTGTCGTACGCCGAGCGATAGATAAGACGCGCGATAGGCGCGCGGTCTTTGTCTGGCGCGCGCAAGATATTGCACAAAATATGATGTCGCGATCCGACGGTCATGAGTTTCGGCACGATCCGCACCTTCCGGTCTCAATTGTTAGAATAGAACTTACTTAGAGATTGCTCATGAGATGATAAGTTAAGAATACAATATTTTAATATTCCCGTATATCGCGCGGATAAACGGCAACGCAACAAAATTTGCTCACAACGGTATGGTGAAAAGAATGTAAATACAAAAAAAACAAAACAATACACGAACGAATTACGGACAATACAACGCCCGGATTGTTGCGATCGTGGCACGGCAAGAGAGCAGCAATTCTAGGAATTGTCGGCAATTGACGACTGGTAATTCTCGTACTTCAAAAAATTAATTTTCACAACAATATTCAAAGCGGCATCAAGCTGACAAAACACGTGCAGACTCAATCCGCAAAAATATTCTACACGGCGTATGCGAGAGAGAGAAAGCGAGTAGTCACTTACGCTTGTCGGCACCTTATTTCTGCAGTTTGCCTACACAATCGGCAACTCTCGGTCCTATCCAGTCCGCTCAAGGTTGGTTCTGGTCCTCCTCGGGTTCTCGTCACTCCAGCACACACTGTCACTTGGCACGTATTTGAGGCGGGGAACTTGTAAGTACCACGGCGCGCACGACAATAAATCTCACCGGTACGGCAATTTCTCTCGCGGTCGTGCGCCGCTTGTCGCTCTAAGTAATGAGTCAATCATAATCTCCTTTCCCCTGCGTCGCGAGTGACAGCGGCCACGTGCGTATCGGCAACTTATCGACACGGACCCTGATTCTGTTCGTCTCGATCCGCTCTGCGTCCTTTTCTTTGATTGGTGAGCTTGTTTGAGCTCATCTTCTAGCTTTGCGGTCACAAGACGCCACAGGAAGCTCCGCTTTGGTTTTTGGAGAATTCGTAGTGTCGACATCTCCCGTTTCTTGGTCAATTGTCGATTTCGTCGCCGCGCTCTATGCCTCTGGAGCCCTTACAGCCCTGTACCGCTACTTGTCTCCGTCTACGTCGTACTTTGTAACGATGCAAATCGTTACGGCCGAGACCGACCATCCGTCCCGGCTTAAAAACGGCGCTTTGCGCCAAAATAAACGTATTAGAAATGCAGCATGTATGAAATACATGCTGCCGGCCAACGCGCCGCCCGCACCGTGCAAACTCCGTATCTATCAACGGCCTGCGCGCCGCCCGCACTGCGCGCTCCCCGCATCTATCAACGGCATACGCGCCGCCCGCACCGCGCGTTGCCCCGCGCCTACCAGCGGCCTGCGCGCCTCCCGCACCGTGCGTTCCCCCGCGCCTACAAGTACCAGCTGGTACCGCGCCCGCACCGCGCGCCCTGCCGCGCCACGAAATAAGCAGCAACAAACAAACAAGCGTTTTTCCGCGCATCTTGTCAACCCCGCTCACGGAAAACTGCGAGTATAAAAGCCGGGCCAAAAACCGAGGAGATCAGATCTGCTCCGATCTCCGGATTTAACGAGTAGCACACAGGGAAGCTTCTTTTCGGTCGGGCAAACCGACAGCGACTCAGCGATCCGATCCTCTCCGGGGAATCTTAGATTCTCTGCCGGATAAACTGGCATCCGTTCTGCTCCGCTCCGGGGAATCCTTCGATTCTCCGCCGGGTAAATCGGCATCCGTTCCGCTCCGCACCGAGGAATCCTACGATTCTCCGCCGGGAAAACCAGCATTCATTCCGTTCGATCCGCTCCAGGGGAATCTCGTATTCTCCGCCGGGCATACCAGCGCATTCCGCTAGAGCCGCTCCAGTAGAACAAGCCGACGCCTCGCATTGTGATCTACTCTCTCTCTCTCGCTAGGAACAAACGGTAACGCTAGCCGTCACACGGCCTATGCGGCACAAAATAACACCCTAAAACGCTATTCAATAATACAGAATAATTCTGAAAACTAATGGCGCTTAACCTGCAAATAAGAGGAACAATATTAGAATACACTTCAATGTCGCACTTAATTACAAGAGACAATAGAGGCGTCATGCGCCCTCGCCAATATACGCGCGCTCGCTTGCTTTGTTCGGTCTTATGAACTGCTCTCTCTAAAACATTAAAAGATACAAGCCCACCGCCTCCTGTTCCGGCCGGAATTATGTTCTTGTGACGAACACGAAAAGTGTCACGTCACAGCGCATAGAGCTATGTACCGTATAACTTACGCTGCAATGCTACCGCGAGCTATTAAAGCACAGAATCTGGCATCTCTGACTCATAATTACTTCCACAAGATCTGCGACTTGCATTTACATTTTGCACTTAATGTAACACGAGCTTAACCTTTAGAGGACGGGGTTGGTCGATATTTCGACCACCCAACGAACACAAACTATTTGATAGTTTTAAGGTGAAATTGATGTGCTTAATAACAGAAAAATAGTAAAAAAAGTTTCAAATGTGTCCTTGACCTTGAAAATCAT
>NW_018023573.1:10548-11458 GCF_002006095.1 Pseudomyrmex gracilis | reverse complement strand
TGTTTATAAATAAGATAAACGTTTTATTCTCTGATTGGCTGTTTCTGGACAATTTGCAACTTTCAAATATCCAAATGTAGATTAGGTGTCGCAATGATTTACAACTTGCAACTGGCAACATGCAACTTGCAACTGGCAACGGGACATTTTCAACTCATTGTAGAATGGCCCTAACAGTGCACGTTGTTTTCCCGTAATCGTCGTTGCGCAGTCNATTTTGACACAGTCCATTTGAGGAAGATTTAAATGATTCACAGAATGAATCACCGGAAGAAAAGGATTTTCATCCACTTGACTAACTAATTCNGCATCTTGCTCTTCAGTTGTCAAGCGCTTCGTTTTCCGTAACTTGCGTTTATCAATTACACCGGCTTTACCTTCCTCACGCCATCGCTTTATCCACTTTTGCACTGTGCGTTTACCGCAATGCAAAGTATTCGCGATCTCATCAGGAGTTGCACCTCGCTGATGCAAGCCAATTATACAGCCACGGTCAAATTCATCTAGCTCTGCCATTGTCGAACGACACGAAACTACTGAAAAATCAGTAGTTTCGCGAACAAACTCGGTTTGGTGATCGGCTTTTTTTTTATCTTTATCGGTAATCATTTTTCTTTGCGGCATTCGTAGCACGAGATCAAAGCGCGAGGCGCGAGATCGCAAAGCGCGCCGCGCTTTCTGATCTCGCGCCGCTCCTGTCGCGATTTTCGTGGCATTACAACAGCTCCAAATTTCATACATACTCTGTTTTCCAGAATAGTATAAATATACTTTTAATTATGAAGAGTTTAAGAACAGAACTTAAGAACACAGCCAAAGTTATTTTATAATCTAAATGCATCGGTCACTACTAGACTGCAACAAGTTGTCGACCGAAACGGTTATTGGGCCGACTATTAAGTCAAAGCTC
>NW_018023573.1:7128-8508 GCF_002006095.1 Pseudomyrmex gracilis | reverse complement strand
GTGTGACGCAACAGTAAACGCGTCGTTTTCCATATCTCTCTTTACAGTGGACACGGAAGTCCCGCTGTGAGAGAGTCGAGCGAGTTTGTTTATATTCGTTGACAGATCAACGGCGTACGCCGATTTTACTCTGTCTAACGAACACTCGCTCGTTGGTCCCTTTGTAGGTCTGAGACGCAAATCTNATTTACCAAGGACGGGACCTGGCGATTTTAACGAGGAAATGAGAGTAGGTTATACGGAAAGAAGGATAACAAAGAATAATTCTTTAGTTTGACTCCACATATTACAAAGTAGTTATATTTATTGAAAAATCGAAATNAATGAATTAATAACAGACATGTAGAAATTAATACAATAAAAGAGCATATAATCGTTTCGTACAATGTAATCTACACGCTAGAACGCGAGTGTGAGAGAGAAAGAGAGTGCGAGTTCTTTAGTGTAGCCAGCCTCTTAACCCATGTTTATACAACTTAAATCATCTTAGAGATTTGTATCTTTATAAATTCGGTTTTGTTTCATTTCTTAGGTTTCAATGNAAATAACGATAGGAATAAATTTAGATGTGTCATGATTCTAAGACTGATATTCGGAGATAAGCGGGCTTTGTTTGTTCCGTGATTTAGGAAGGAAAAAGAAATAATTCGGACGGTATTCACGATTAGAGTCGCGAACTGCTCTCCCGGCGAGAGTGGTCGAACAAGGAATTGACTCCTCGGCCGGTTGCTATTCACGACTAGAGTCGCGAACTGCCCTCCCGGCGAGGGTGGTCAAGCGAGGAATTGACTCCTCGGCCGGTTGCTATTCACGACTAGAGTCGCGAATTGCCCTCCCGGCGAGGGTGGTCAAACGAAGAATTGACTCCTCGGCCGGTTGCTATTCACGACTAGAGTCGCGAACTGCTCTCCCGGCGAGGGTGGTCAGACGAGGAATTGACTCCTCGGCCGGTTGCTATTCACGACTGGAGTCGCGAACTGCCCTCCCGGCGAGGGTGGTCAAGCAAGGAGTTAGTCGCGGAGAAACAAAATAACATGCTGTAGTGGAACCTCCGATTAAAATTTGTGGATGGACTTACTACTTACTGCGGACCCGTGATAAAAGGTTCTAGGCTGTTGCGGCGCAGTAGTTCACTCTTGGATCTCACATTCTGCACTCACTGTCACTCACTCACTCGCTGTGGCATTTCTAAAACCTGCGGTTCTAACTAGATACGCGGCGCGATTCTTTCTCGTTTTCGATTCCGAGAGCCCTGGCTTATATACCATTTTGAGTAAGCGAGGACTCTCCCAATCGGGAACTCAGTTGAGCTTTGCTGGTTCCTATTTGTTAATTAGTCGGTCGGGCGACTTCCGAGATCGCCAATCGGCGACGATCTCT
>NW_018023573.1:4683-6573 GCF_002006095.1 Pseudomyrmex gracilis | reverse complement strand
TAAAACCTAATACTTAAATAAATAAATATAATATAAATTATTAAAGTCACTTTCAATGCAGTTACTTTTTTCAATGTATGTTACTTTTTTCGCGATAATTTTATGCTAACATATGGCTGTCGGTATTATTGGTAACCGCGTCGGTATGTATCATCGGTAACCGTGCCGGTACACATGGATTAAATCTCGGGCCGCTGGTGCGTGCTAGTAGGAGGCAGCCGGAGGAGAATTACTTCTCCTCACGGCGCACGATATGGTGCTCCGCACTGTACATTCAGCATAAAAACCGAGTGTCGCAATTTCTCGCCTTCTCCTTCTTCGAACCTTGGCACCGACCGAGCTGTCCGGCAAGCGGAAGGCCGGGCGAAGTCGACAGAAAATCGGCTCCGTTACAGTCTTGATAGATAAGCAATACATTGCCAGTGTTGGCAAAATTTATACGTAGTTACTACGCATGCGCTGTATAGAATACTAGTGAAATAGTAGAAACAAACACGCAGAAATCATTTCGAAAAAAGACGCAATTGTTTTTTTTTCTTTAAAAGTAAGTATATAAAAGTAAAATTATTATATTTAATATTCTTTTATATGATTTGTTGTAATTATGAATATTTTTTCAGGAATGATTCAGGCTAATAAAAACGACTTTGACGTCAAAATGGAAACTTACAAAATAGAAAAACCAGAAACTGTCGCATTGCGACAACAATTGAAAACGCTGTAAGAAAAATTAAACATATTACAGATGCAATTTGATAGAAACAAGTATCAAATTTATTTATCACTACATTATGTATGTGAATATTATAATACGTTTACATCACAAAAATACGTTCTGCAGAAAAACGAGATGCTACCGGTGAAGAAAAGCCATCGGATACACAACCCGACACGTTACAACAAAACTGTAAGTATTATTTATACAAATGATTCAATTATTTTTACATTACATTTAGTTATATATACATACATATACACGTGTACATACACACACACACACACACATCTAACATAATAAATATAAATATAAATATAAAATTTATTTTGTAAAATTTTATATCTGACCTTTTACGACAAGGTCATATGCCACTACGACAATGTACATGTATATGTATATGTATATAGTTATGTGTAAATACCTACAGAATATATATTTTTATATATGATTTTTACAGATTTTGCCGAAAAAGAGGAAAAAGATCCACCTTTTGAACAACACAAAGGTAAGTACATAATAATATTTGTAAATATATATTTATAAATAATACATACAAACACATACGTAGAAATAAACTCAAACATCAGACACACCCTGATCCACACACACACACACACACACACACACAAAATCCACACAAAGAGAACTTGATAAAAAATTTCTATAAGTGACAATGTTTCAAAATGCAAGCATTTCTAAGTGCACTGTATACATATTATCGTTTTTGCAGATAAAAGAGTAACAAGCACTGGAAGAAGCAGGGCGGCCTGGATGAGAGGCCGTGGCCGTGGTAGAGGCTCAGTTAAAAATTATTATTTCAATATAAATTATAAATATTACAAAGTAGTACATAAAAAATTGATACAGTTGTTAAGGTATACATAAAATATATATATAAATATATATATGTGTGTATATAAGTAGGAAATAACTAAATGTATTTTGCTATTGAAATATCTATACATCGTGTTTAACTAATATTTCCTACTTTTATTCAGAAATTCACGGCGTTCCAGTCTTATCATAATAAATACTACCATGATCAAAAAATAACCGGAATTTATTCATAAAAAGAAAAGTACATGTTTATTCTTCAAAATTCAAGTTGTTCCCTTCAAAGTAGTCCCCGTCGGCTGCGATGCACTTGTGCCAGCGTTTGATCCACCCCTCGA
>NW_018023573.1:0-4343 GCF_002006095.1 Pseudomyrmex gracilis | reverse complement strand
TTATCGTCAATTTGCGATTTTCGATCAACAATTGTCGGATTTCATCGACGTTTTCATCAGTTTTCGATGTCGATGGCCTCCCAGGACGAGCATCGTCCTCAACAGCCTCACGACCACTTTTAAAGCGTTCATACCACTGGTACATCTGTGTTTTTGATAGAGTATTGTCACCATAACACTTTTGTAACATTTTTAATGTGTCGGAACACTTAATTTAATTTTTATAGCAAAATTTAATGCAAGAACGTTGTTCAAGTTTTGAATCCATTGTAAAAATATTCGCGACGTAAAAACTTGATGTAAAGAAATCACTGTCATAAAGGTAAATAAACAGCTGATAAGCAGAAGCTTGGCATGGGTGTCCGTAACAGTGCTGCCAACGTGACACAAACAACATAATTCTAAACCGATAAGCCCGCGAGGTTTAAATTAAAAATTCCGGTTATTTTTTTATCATGGTAGTATGTTTTTAAATAATAATGTAAAAAGTAAAAATTTGTATAAAGAAAACAATATATAAAAATAAAAATAAAATGTATAATAGTTTTTACGTATTAAATTGTATCAAATAATGCATTAGTTAGATATAGAAGAGAGAGACAAACATTAAAGGTTAAACTCACTATTTTTTTTTACTTTCGCGCCGTGGTTTTTACATTCTCTCTCGCAGTCTTTCATTCTCTCTTTTACTGTGTTATCTCACAATCTGTTTTTCTCTCTTTCTTACTCCTTCTCTTTTTTATTCTCTTTCTCTCTTTCTCTCTCTCTCTCTCTCTTTCTCTCTCGCATTCTTTCACTCTCTCTCGCACTCTTTCTCACTCTCTCTCACTCTCTCTCACTCTCTCACGCACTCTATATCACTCTCTCTCACACTCTCTTACTCTTTCTCATTTTCCCTCCCACTCTCTCTCACTCTTTTTTGCACTTTCTTTTACTTTCTCTCGCACTCTTTCTCACTCTCTCTCACTCTCTCTCACTTTCTCTCGCACTCTCTCTCACTTTCTCTCACTGTCTCTCGCACTCTCTATCACTCTCTCTCTCACTCTCGCATTTTCTCTCACTCTTTCTCACTCTTTCTCGCACTCTCTCTCACTCTTTCTCGCACTCTCTCTTACTCTCTCTCACTCTTTCTCACTCTCTCTTGCACTCTCTCTCACTCTCTCTCTTTCGCACTCTCTCCCACTCTTTCTCACTTTCTCTCACTCTCTCTCACTCTCTCTTTCATTCTTTCTCATTCTCTCTCTCACTCTCGCATTCTCTCTCACTCTCACTCTCTCTCGCATGCTCTCTTTTAGCCTCTCACGTAATTTCTTTCACTCTCTCTTTTTTTCATTCTCTCTCACTCTTTCTCATTTTCTCTCCTACTCTCTGTCATTCTTTCTTTCACTTTCTTTCATTTTGTCTTACTTTTTCTTTTTCTTTTTCTCATACATTTTCTCATACAAGAACACAGATTCCTTTCTTATCACGCGTTGTGTAGACGCATGTATATTGCCATCTATTGGATACCACAGGTAAACTTACATTTTCCCACCATCTAGCCGGTCGATTTTTCCTACCACTTGCCTATCTAGCCAGAAAAGGTGAAAAATAAGAGGTCAAAACGTTTTCTGTAAACAGCTTCGAAAACAAGACTCAGATGAGAAAAACACAATAATACTTTTCTTTTCTGCTTTTTTACCTGAATCGATTGAAAGCAGAATGAAGCCGATCGGTTCACTCAGTATTAAGTATATTGCTAATTTAATTTCCCCCACTCTTAGAATTCTTCATTTTCGCGTATATAGAGGCACGGTGTGCCTTGCACAGTTCGTGCGCACTGCGTGCGCGTGAACTTGGCGCGTGGTATTACCGTACCTCTTGATTATGAAGATCTACGAAATTTTCTTTGTGTGATTTACTGTATGATGAGTGTAACCGTACATATTGATGTTGTTATATTCATTTAGCCTTCATTTTTTTGTGAAGGGGGAGTAAGGGGGAGTGGCAAAGCCCCTCCCCCTGCGGACGGGCGCAGCCTCCCCTGCCTACACGCTTACAATACGAACAAAACGTACACGGCATCAGAAAATAAGACTTCATTTATGATATTTCTTTTCCAATAAACAAATGAATTTTTGGCTGTTGAAGCAAAAACACCGTTTTTGGAGTGTGTATTTATTTAAATCCGTTTATTAAAAATCGAATATCATAAACGGTTTCAACCTTTGAATTAAGTCCTTATCAAATGCATTTCTACAAAGAATTAACGTAGAATCCAATTAATGAAATTTGAAAATAATTAATTAAGAATCGCAGAATAAAAACAATATACAAAAGTCACAAATATTTTAGTTATTATACGTCGTTCAGTGCTGATCGTAGATGTCCATGTTGCACAGGCCGCCCCGACCAACACTTTACAAGAGTGAAAACGCGACTGAGAAACAAACGTGTTTATAAAGATAGAAGTCCGAATCCGCTTACCACCTAAGGATTTTTTTTCGGGCCGGTCCCCTTCAACCGAGTTTTTCGGTTGATCGGCGAACTAAATCGGGCCTCCAAAAATTAATTCGGGTGTAATTCCGAGTTAATTTCTCCTTCCCACAAGGCGATCAAAGTCACAACATCCCGAGCACGAGCCCGACACAGATGAGCCACGCCCACTGTGAAAGACGGCCGTGTATCGCGTGGTAGTAGGAACAAAAAGAACTGCACACTTTGACTTCGAAGGTTGACTACGGAGGTAGTACCCTATACATACTCCTCCATGATATGGATGTTGAAATACTCTGTGACTAAGCCTTAAAGAAAACACTTGATTTCGTTAAAAGAATTTGTAAGCCTAATAGGACAAGAGTCCTCTGGCAATATATATTTCTAAATAAAAAAAAAAAAAAAAAAAAAGATAGAAGTCAAATCTACAAATAACATAACACTTTATGTCTTATCGACAAACGGTAAATATGAATTATCTAAATTTTTCCTGTCACACTGTAAATTGAGTCCGCAGACTTGACTTCTTATATGTAGCATTTCTGATACCAGTCTTTTGCTGTAAGATCTCTCATAATCCAATATTTCTACCCTATCCCACTCAAATTCATGTGAGTATTGCAATCTGTGTTCAGTTATTACAGATTTTTGAGTGGAATTTCTATTAATGTGACTTTCATGTTCCTTAATTCTTGTCTGTAACATTCTGCCAGTTTGTCCTACATACGAAGCTTCACATTCACGGTACTTGATTTTATATACTACGGAAGGATGTGAGAGAAGAGGCAAAGGATCCTTAAGAACTTTGGGTAAATATATAGAAAAGGTCATCCCCCTCCGATTTCAATGAGCTTGACATATGTTGTCAAGGACACCTTCCTGAGTAACAATCCGTAAATTTTAGCCGTCGCTCGTTGTTAATAAAAAAGTTATAAACAATTGAAGTTTGAAAACTAAGTTTGCCAATTTTTGCTAGTAACTGAAAATTTGGAAACATTTACAATTTGTAATTATGTATGTATGTATGTATATGTTAGCGTCAAAGCCCGAGAATGTGTCAATCAGATTCAATAGGATAGAGTAGTATTAAAACAAGACTAATTCTTTCATGATCTTTTTGTCGGTGTTGTAAACGTGTAGGCAGGGGGGCTGCTCCCCTCTGCACCTCCCCTAAAATCTAACTTAACCCTAACCTAACCTAAACTTTTCTTTCTGCACTCCCCTTCGCAAAATTTTCACTCATTTCTAACCTAACCTGTGTTACTACAATATCAATAGAAATGAGTGAAAATTTTGCGAGGGGAAGTGCAGAAAGAAAAGTTTAGGTTAGGTTAAGGTTAGGTTAGATTTTAGGGGGAGTGCAGGGAGGGCGCAGCCCCCTCTGCCTACACGTTTACAACACCAACATAAAAAACGTGAAAGAATTAGCATGTGATCCCATGCACTGTTATTTTTTGCGTAACGCGTAACGCGTAATCAGAGATTACGTGTTTAATATAAAACATTTGCTTCGGATATTGACTAGTCAATTCTAAAATTGNCGGGACTACGGGCTGTGACGCTACATATACATTTATATACAGGGTGTCCCACAATTGGTTTAACATCTCTCGTACACAAGTAAAAGGAATAAAACTGAGGTGAAAAGTCCCATACCATTTTGCTAGATTTGCAATAGTTACCGAGATTTTAAGTAACAAAAATCCGCGAATAAACGTGCATCAGGCTGTCTTACGCGCGTAGGACAGCCCGGCGCGCTTCACACAATTACATTTTAATATGTATATGTTATAGTATATGCTGTTATATTAGCTCCTTCCATATGTCGCTATGGGTAACACCGTTAGCGCGCGAAGCGCGGCGGGCAG
>NW_018023572.1:9101-11361 GCF_002006095.1 Pseudomyrmex gracilis | reverse complement strand
TTACATTCATATTTACTAGTTTTTCTGTATTTTTCTTTATCTTTATTCTTAGTTTATATACTTATGTATATTCTTATAATGCTTTGTATTGTTTGCGCTTGAGGGGAAATCTTTCCCAGAGCGCATAATAAATAGAGCAATCAATTAATCAATCAATCTCTCTCTCTCTCTCTTTCTTTCTCTCTCTCTCTCTCTCTCTCTCTCTCTGTTTCACACCACTCGCTTGTTTGATCATCGCTCACTCATTTACTCGCTCGCTTAAGCTGGATACAGTCGGCGTCAATGAATCGTTTCGTAGCCCCGGGAGCTAGAGGTAAGAGAGACGGTATTCCCTAGGAGTAAGTATTGTCAACGGGCGACGCAGTAACTGCAGCAGATTTCGATGAATTGACCAATTACAGTATTTACTGCTANGGAATACCGTCCCTCTTACCCCTAGCTCCCCGCGTCCACGAAACGATTCAATGATGCTGACTGTACATTACACATAGCGAACGAACAGCAAACGNGAACGGTCGTTACTATCATTCGTCAAATGTATACGCTAAAACAAATGCNAACAGAATATTCGATTTACATTCGGATTGATTCCTTCATAAGTCTGTACATTAGAGAAAATTTTTATGAGCGATTTGGGTGCGCATACGTGCTGTTCGCTACTGTAACGAATGACATCAGAACACAAATGCGAGTGTCCGAACGTTTGTGCTCGCTGTGTGTTNGGTGCTTGTTCATAAATATATATACTCAAATTTACTCGTTCTCTCTCTCTCTTTCTCTCTCTTTCTCTTTCTTTTTTACTCGCTCGCTTTTTTGGTTTCTTTCGCTCTNGCTCTCGTCTCACATATACGTTTTGCTTCTGTTCCTTANTTTTCTTTGTTTCAAACGTGCTTGTACATACCGTCATCTACCATCGAGCGAGCAAGTAAGTGAGAAAGAAAAAGAGATATTGTAACNATCCTGGATCGTTACAGCCGGGACCGATTATCCGTCCNGGCACAAAACGGCGCTTTGCGCCAAATAAAACGTGCTAAAATGCAGCGCATAAGCATTCGCGCTGTCAACGGCAGGTACGCCGCCCGCACCGCGCGTCGCTCCGCGCCACAAAGCGCTTTGCGCCGCCCGCACCGCGCGCCGTCTCGCGCCACGAAGCGACAGCTGTTTCACCGCCCGCACCGCGCGTCGCCCCGCATCNCCAAGCGCCGTTCAATCCACCGCTCGCACCGCGCACCGCGCCGCGCCACGGAGCATTAGGAAAAGAGTTGTTTGTTTCCCTCTGCGCAGCGACAATTGCGACAAACAACCAGATGCTCCGGGGGTATATAAGCCGGGCGAAAAATTTTCGACGGCAGATCAGCTCCGATCTCCAAATCTAGAGAGACGTGCGGGGAAAAAATTCCTCAGTCGAGAAAACCGATAAGTCCTCAAAGATTTGATCCAATCCGCACCACACACACACACACACACACACACACACAGAGAAACTTAGTTTCTCTGCCGAGCAAACCGGCACACCGCTTCGCCTTGAAGGACTTAAGATCCTCCGCCGGATAAACCGGTATTCTGCTCCGCACCGAGGAATCTCCGATTCTCCGCCGGGTAAATCGGCATTCCGCTCCGTACCGGGGAAACCAAGTTTCTCCGCCGGGTACACCGGCTCTCCGATTCTCTCCGGGGAATCTTTGATTCTCCGCCAGGTAAACCGGCGTCCTTTCCAATCCTCTCCGGGGAATCTTCGATTCTCTGCCGGATAAACTGGCATCCTCTCCACTCTGCTCACGGGAATCTCTGATTCTCTGCCGGGAAAATCGGCGTCTTGTCCGATCCTCTCCGGGGAATCTTTGATCCTCCGCCGGGGAAACCGGCATCCGTTCCGCTCCGCTCTAGGGAATCTTTTGATTCTCCGCCGGGCAAACCGGCTTTCCGTTAGATCCACTCCAAGGGAATCTCGTGTTCTCCGCCGGGCAAACCGGCCTCCGAATTAATTTGTATCAGGAGATCGTTCGGTGCCAGATTTAAACGAAGCCACCGTGCTATACACGGGCAAAACAAAGAGGCCGATCAAGCACACGAAAAACATTGTGTAAGAAAGCGTTTTTTTTCTGTTCTATGTGAACGCGATAATCAGAACAGATTTTCTTTAAAGACTCGCCCTTCACGAGAACCTTACTTTATTCACTGTTCTTTTTCTCGAGCAAACTTTCGCAATTATCTTTGAATATTTATGTGTAAATCCTTTCTTTGTTTTTTTTTTTTTTTT
>NW_018023572.1:6825-8536 GCF_002006095.1 Pseudomyrmex gracilis | reverse complement strand
GCAGAAAAATTAAATATGACTTTACAGTAAATTAAAGTTGATTTGAGATTAAAATTTAAAATTAAAATAAAAATAAAGTAAAACTAATGTATACGCACCTAAGCAAACAAATTGTTGTGTGATCAAATATCGAGTATACAGGCAAAGAATAGCAACTAAAGCCAATGACATAGACATACAAAACNAAAACAATGTATGATGTCCATGTATCAGAGTCTAAACCGGAATTTCAAATAAAATCATATATTACTGAAAGGTGAAAATTANAACAAGTCAAAGGAGAGAAATTAGTCANATTTATAAATAATAAGTCAAATTTAAATTTTAATTGTCAAATAATAAAAGATTTGTCATTAAATAAATTTTCTTATGTTAAAATTGTGATATATAATTTTTGTTGTGTTAAGATTTATTATATATTAATAAATATATTGGAAATAAGAATCAGGAACACTTACTTTTAATTTATAGATCAAAAACTAGAAACCGTGCAAAACGCCCATACACACGAACAAAGATCAAAAACGATCGTCTTACAAAACACATAAACGTAGTATGAGAAGTCGAGAAATAACGCACAGATTATAGAACTAAAACATTGAGAGAGGGAGAAGAAGCAGATAAACGTGATAAAGACCACGTGACTATTGAACCTTCTTTAAAACAGGAATGTATATAGCATCGAGAAGCTCAGTATCTCTTATCAAATTTATGCTCATTTTTTGCGTTTTAATACGCAACATTTTTCTGAGACTAACCTTTTCTGGTAAAAAGATTCTTTATCTAAGATCTCAACTTTGTCCCACTGGAAATCGTGACCAAAATCAGTGCGGTGTCGATTGACAACCGACTGTTGTTCATAATTTTTATAGAAATCACGCTGATGCTCAGCTATTCTTGTGCGTAATTGTCTACTCGTCTGTCCTACATAAGAGGCATCACAGAAAGAACAATTAATTGTGTAAATTAAGTTGTTGTTAGACCAGTGTTCTAATTCATCCTTGTGAGACCTAATAAATTTTTTAAATATATTTAATGATCTAAATGAGCATTTAAAGTTCTTTTTCTTTAAAGATCTAGTCAAACCNTCTGTGATCTCAGAAGCAAAGTGTATAGTAAAAAACCTCTTCTCCTCCTCAACTAAATTAGACGTCAATGCTGAGAAACAACCATTGAGCTTTGTGAAAAACAATTGATGTAATCTGTTACGTCTTGGCCCACGGTTACGGTCGGGCTATGGTGGAGTAACAGAGAGCTGTCGTTTCTCTGTCTATCTCCGCACAGCAGGTTGGCGATCCCGCTGCAACGGAGTCGAGCGAGTTTTCTTACGTTCGTCGACAGGTCAACGGCGTACGCCGATCTTACTCTGTCTTACAAACACTCACTCATTGGTCTCTTTTCAAGTCTGGAGAATTAACTCCACGGACTAAGGACGAGACCGTGCGATCAATTGAGGATGTGGAATGATGAGAGGTCGTCTTAATTAAATGGAGAAATTATGCTACGTATAATAATTTATTCATTTTATAGATTTACAATTTTAGGTGTGTGTTCGTGTAGATGAATGTGATATCGCGAATTGTACATTAAACAGGGGGGTCATCGCTCGGAGGCTNGAGAGGGGGAGTACATATATATATATGAGTGTATGCGTGACGTGATACATGTGTGAGGGGCCTCCGGCGGGGTTTTACAGGTGTAATTGTGTCGG
>NW_018023572.1:2306-5570 GCF_002006095.1 Pseudomyrmex gracilis | reverse complement strand
AAAATTTCGGCTGCCACCCGAGACGGTTATGCACCGCGAGGAGCCCTTCCAAAAATTCGGCTGCCACCCGAGACAGTCATGCACACCGCGAGGAGCCCTTCCGAATTTGTATATATTTGATTATTTGTCCGTTTCTCGATATTTCCGAAAGTCGATCGCGACGATTTTAGTTGCGCGAGTGGAACCTCCGTATATATATAACAATGTGGACTTACTATTTGTGTGGCTGCTGGCTGCGATTTCCTTTCCCTTCGGCCCGTGCGGCTGGCTGGGTGGTTCGGAACCTGGTGCGGCTTCGGTGTTGGGTGGATGCTCGACGCACTATTCGCACTNGCACTTGCACTTGTAACTTNTGCTTATTTTGCTCACTGAGATCGGCTCCTTTCAATCACGCGGCGCGATTCTTTCTGAGTTTCCGATTCCGAGAGCCCTGGCTTATATACTGTTTTAGTAAGCGAGGACTCTCCCAATCGGGAACCCAGTTGAGCTTTGCTGGTTCCTATTTGTTAATTAGTCGGTCGGGCGACTTNCGAGATCGCCAATCGGCGACGATCTCTCGCTTCGGTCGCTTCGTCCGATTTTCCGAGGAAAGAAAAAGGGAGAGTGTTGTCTCTTGCCATCACGCCGCATAGGCCCCTTGTTGTTTGTTTGTAATAAAAATGCCAGAGTTTCTATTTGCGCCGGCCGCTCTAATTTTTATGACCGACGTTTTCATGATTCGGAGATATCTGGGTTTGTTTGGAAAGCTGCTAAAAGTTTGTGTTATTGCTAGGCGCAGTTTATCTTTCCGGGCGCCGATATAATTTTTGTTTGTTCTCCTATCGTCTGGAGTTTTAAGTTTCCAAACAATAGGAGACCCGTTCGAGTTATTTATTATNAAAAAAGGGGTTCGCTATGCGTTGGCGCGTCGCGTCGCATGAAAAAGGGGACCGTGGAGTCTCCAGGACGTAACAAATTTTTTGTCAATGTAATTAAAACTGAGGTTCAACGGATAATCATTTGACAGTAATATATGTATAATTTTTTATAAGTTTGCCTCATGAAACGTTGGATGTGAGAGTAAAATTGCTCCATNAACAACATTATAAATAATGCCAAATTTTTGTTTNAGTGGGTGGTGCAAGAAGAAATTTAGGTATCTCCCAGAGTATGTCGGTTTTTGGTACAAATTTAATATTAGTTTATTATCAACGATTGAAATAGAGGTATCCAAAAAATTGATCGTTCTGTTTAATTCCATTTCCAATGAGAACTTTAACCTTGGATGGTAAGAATTGAAATTATCAAAAATAAAAATTATTTTTTCCTTTAGGGCATTTATTAGAATATCGTCCACATATCTGTAATAAAAAGGTAGTTTGAAATCCAGTTTCTCAAGACAATGAGTCTCTAAATTTTGCAAGACTATGTCTGCTATAATAGGTGAGAGAGGGGAACCCATCGGAGTACCAAAAGTCTGCTGGTAACAAGTACCATTAAAGGTAAATAGGTTGAAGACAGAACGAAATCCAATGCAGTTATGGAAGAATCCAGTGGGATGACAGTATTATCTTTAATCAAATCCCATCTCCTTCTCACACTATCTAAGGCTAAACTCAGAGGAATGTTTGTAAAANGAGAGACAACATCCAAGGACAATAACACATCTATGTTAAAATCAGATAAGCTACTGTATAATTCAAAGCTGTTTTTCACGAAGCTAGATGGTTTAAGTAAGCTACGTAGTAAAATTTTGTGTAGAAAAGTGGCAAATTTATATAGTGTGGTATTAACGCAAGATACAATAATCCTGAAGGGAACATCAGGCTTGTGGATTTTCGGCAATCCATATGTACGTGGAAGGGGTTTATTGTTAGATAAAAGACAAAAATAATCATTCGCATTTAAGTAATTNGCCTTTCTCCAAGCCTTCAGACACCCATTGAGTTTGTTTTCAATAGTTTTAGCAGGATTTTTCTACTTAGAAATCAAATAAGTAGTTGTGTCCTTCAGTAAGGTATTGACCCTTGAAACATAATCCTCCCTATATAAGGCTACGGTGACATTGCCTTTATNCGCTCTAGTAAATAAGATGTTAGGGNGTTCATTAATAAAAATTTTGGTAGATTTAAATTGGTCATGCATTTTCCTGTCACAAGAACTAGTGAAAGATTGAAAGTTAATCAATCTTTCAAGAGCATAAGTTGTATCTAACCGTATGTAGGGTTTCAGATCTTCGTCAATCAATCTGATATTATTTTCAACGTCTTTAATAATTTCAAAGGTCATTTGATCTTCCTACCCAAATGTGTTCATTTTATAAATTGAAACATTTTTAATTTTTAAGGATTGACAGGAAAAAAATAGCTCGCGCGCGCAGATAAAACATGTCTGTTGTAGTTTTTGGTGCAGCCACGCCATGATTTTTTGCTTTAATTAGTTTTTCTATTTTGACTTTTCACACAAAGCAAAGTCTAACTATTGATACAATGATTTTATACTTTTAATTTTTTTATGATGTTTTTAATATTTAACATGTATACAAGTGAACTTGGTGCTACTTTCACATATCACTTCTTTTGTAGCGTAGGTTTTGTAGAAATGTAAAAATAGTAAAAGTTTACTTGGTGCTACTTTTTGATATCACTTCTTTTGTAACATAGGTTTTGGGAGACAGAACTTGTTATAAGAATTTTAGAGTGTAAGATATATTGAGGATATATCCCACTTCTGAAATAAATTAACCGTAGGGTATACTGAAGATATATCCGACTTCTCAAATAAATTAANACGGTAGGCGCGTGGGTAAAATACTTTTCGGCACTAAGCGGTTCTCTTGAGGGCAATTAAATAAACCTCGGCACTTCTGTTTTAAATTGATAATCAATGTGTATATATATATGTCTAAATTTATTACTTATAGCACTTACCAATAAAACTCACAAATATGTTACNCTCGGCACATTATTCCGACTCAATCTTCACATACTCAAATCTACGACCGATCTCGTCAACGGTTTCAAAACGACTCTCTATCAGAGATGCCAGATCGTGCCGGACAGCATCGAGAGCACCGAAGCGGTGGGAGCTGGTAGAAGGTCACCGCCTCGTTGCTCTCGTACGCACACAAGCGAGAGCCGCGTCCGTGTGCGTGACGTCACGCTCGGCTGTCAGCTCGTGGAAGAGTGCAGACATAGTATGTTCCGTCTCCCTTTTACCAAGCCGACCACGAGGCAACGTTACGTACGTAACGCGCCGTATGATAACGCTTTTCGATATAGGCTG
>NW_018023572.1:0-1756 GCF_002006095.1 Pseudomyrmex gracilis | reverse complement strand
AATTATAAGTATATACTTTTATAACAATTATTATAAGTGGTCTTCCACGAAACTTATGAGGTACCACTAACAGCGCGTTAGGTTTTTATGTGGACCTTCGCCTGTAGCCCTAGTCTACCACATTTTATTATATATCTGTTCTTATATAAACATGTAATTATATATTTTTAGATATGTGGTCTGANTANAGCAGAGTATATCAAACAAAATCATTTTTTACACGTCTACTCTTTAAACATGTATTATTTATAGATATTTAGTCTGAGTATAGCAAAGTATACCAGACAAAATCATGTTTTTCACGTGTATTCTTTACACATGTATTATTTATAGATTATTAGACAAGTATTCGACATATATAGAATCATATAATATATATAATGTATATAAGATATATAAAATATATAATTTATATAATACATATAATATATATATAATATAATATATTGTGACGTTTTTCGGAGTTCTTAAGGATTTCTCGCGTCGTCCCGCCCGAAACGGAAGTACGAAATCGGGACAGGTACCGAAGTCCGCGAGATCGGGAACGTCTTATATCGGCAGGAGAGAAAAGGGTGGTAAACCGAGCACACCACTGCGCCGAGCCGACGGATCCTTCGTTGTAATTTTAGGCGCCAGACGCGTAACCGCGTCAAAATGTGCGTCGCTCGACACAATGGGCCGACTAACTCTATTTGGAACGGAGAGGGGTTTGGTCTGGACAATAAATAACCAAGGCTGTCCCAAACGAATCTCGAATTAGAATCGCAATCAACCACACTGTAGATAGAGATAAAGAAATAAACAATTTATTATGATACCGCGGAGTAAGAGACGACTTTGCGAAAATAACAAAAAAATACGAAAATAAAGTTCACCTATATGATACGGCGAGTTCGCTCTGTTGCGGCAATAATTGATTACAAAAGAAAATAAACAAAAGAAAATGCAAAATGACGGTGACGATTAACAAGACACTTTACACAGAAACGTAATNGATCGCAGNACCAACTTTGTATATCGACTCGTGACACCGAGAACGCTACGTCGTCGCGCTGACTTTACATAAGCTATACATTACTAGGCGGTAGGATAGGCAACGTACCAAGCGGTTTAATCAAGGCCTCCAAGAAGCTGTAAGCGGTTGAATAGATTAATCTGGTCAAATCGTGCGCTTACTGCTAGGCGTGCCAAGGCGGGTCGCAAAGCGTAATATTTGCGCCGATAGACTTACTTGATTTTGCAGCGGCTGGTCAGGCTTACGCCGCGAGCATACACGGCGCGAAGCTCTCGCCGAATTCTCGTCACTGGCCGCAGTTACTTCAGCAACCAATTATAAAGCAGCAAGCACGTGCCACTTAGCACACCTGAGTAAAGCGCTCGCGAAATCGGAAGAGCTTGTTCAATTTCAAATCGGAATGACTGCAGACTTCTCTTGTTTCAACGGGTGAGTCCGCCGTGGAGTTCGTCCCACGGAACGAGAGCTAGGCGCTCTTTGATCCGACAGATCTCCTAGTNCGGTACGATAGGTCTCTTCAATTTGGTACAATAGCGGTACGATATTCTCCTGTTATAGCTCTTCCGAATCGCTTACTTNTCGCTCTAGACAGATCACTCGGAAAATCAACACCAAAATGCTNTAGAAAATGTAATAGCGGTACGATAGAGTAGCGTGAAAGGTTAACACAGCAGCAGGTGACCAATAAGCTGTAATTATTACGCAGGACGACACACGTTACGATAGCGTTAGTTTGAGGAT
>NW_018023571.1:9580-12521 GCF_002006095.1 Pseudomyrmex gracilis | reverse complement strand
TTCCGATTCCGAGAGCCCTGGCTTATATACCGTTTTGAGTAAGCGAGGACTCTCCCAATCGGAAACTCAGTTGAGCCTTGCTGGTTCCTATTTGTTAATTAGTCGGTCGGGCGACTTGCGAGATCACCAATCGGTGACGATCTCTCGCTTCGTCGCTTCGTCCGATTTTTCGGAGAAGGAAAAAAGGGAGAGTGTTGTCTTTTCGACAACGCATAGACCCTTCGATATTTATCGAGTGATAAACCTTTTTTACGTAATTGCTCGTGGCGACGGATCTTTACTTGCGCCGGCTGTCCTAAATTTATAGGATGTATTTCTTTGACCCGGAGATAACCGGGTTTATTTGGAAAGTTGCTCGGGATGTTTAGACAATAATAAAAGTTTCTGTTTGCTATCGTCTACGAAGGAATTTTTAAGATCGTTGNTAGGCTCGGTTTATTGTTTTCGGGCGTCGACACGATTTCTATTTGCGCGCCTATCGCGTCAAAGTTCGAGTCCGTTCGTGTTATTTATTGAGAAAAAAAAGGAATTTATTGTATGTCGGCGCGTCATGTTGCAAGAAAAAGGGGCCCGTGGAGTCCCCAGGACGTAACATAGTGACAAGACAACTCAGCAATTGTTGTATTGAACGCGACCGTTCACAACACATGCCACGGCGCATTTTCATTGCAGTGCGGTTACGGTGCATTTTCATCGCAGTGCGCGCACGGCGCTGCAATATTCACCACGTGCGCTCTCTGTGCGGTTATGATGGCGTTTTCCATGCAGTGATTGCACAGAGATGCCACTGTNAACGCACGCCGTGACTGCACGGTGTGCCTTCGCGTGCGATTGCACGTTTTGCTATCGGGGTACTGCTAAGGAATACCGTTTCTTTTACCCCTAGCTCCCCGCGTCCACGAAACGATTCATTGACGCTGACTGTACATATTACAATTCTCTTCTCTTTCTTTCGTTCGCGTTCATACCATTTCTTATTTTATTCGTTTTAGAACTAACCTGTATATTTTCCTGGTCGCATTCTAGAACGTACCTGGACAAATTCCTGCACACATTCTTGGTCCGGAGACGACAAACATATTTTTCACATACATTTTCGTTTATTCTATATATCTCCGTTCAGAAGCCACGAACAAAAAAAACGCAAGAATACTTTTGTTTTCATTTTTTCAACGAATCGGACGAGTCCAAACAGAATTCGATTGGTTCAGTCGTTATTAAAAAATTGTTGATTAAACATCTCTTCTCCACTGAAATGCCTGATTTTTGCGTATAATAGGCACAGTGTGCTCGCGCAGTTCGAGCGCCACTTTGTTACGCGTGAACTTGGCGCGAGGCACTACCGTGCTTCTTGATATAAGTCTATGGTCGTATGGTCTATCACCAGCGAATATGGCCCTGATCCAAGCGTAATAATACACTGCGGGCGCTAACGAGCTTGGAAGGACGGCGAGTTATAGCGTCGATAGGCGGCGTCACCGGCCAGGAAAGCGGAGAATATTCGGCAAATTCTGGCCACAGATCGCTCCAGCTGAAGGAAAATCGGGATGCGCCGCATCCTGAGAGGATGACTAACTACGGGCGCGCCAAATTAAGCCGGCGAGATGCCGTTAATTATGTTATCCTCGTTAACAATAGAAAATTAGTATTCGTAATTCGCGGCTATAAGCGATAGTAATTCTAGCGAACCGGAGCGCCGCGCCTGACAAAATACCGCGTCCTAATTGGCCGTTGCGACTCACTCCTGCAAATCTAGCGTGATCCGGCGTATTGATCCCGAATCGATCGCGATCCAGTAGGAATTCGAGCCCGCGCACGCTACCGTTTTTCCCCCTCTACTTACGCACACATACGCTCGGTTCATCCGTGTAATTCGGCAGCACCGACGGATGGAAAACATGGTAGAATAGGTTTACTGGCAAAGGTCCACATTAAAAAAACCTAACGCGCTGTAAGTGGCACTTCATAAGTAGCGTGGAAGACCGCTTGAAATAGTACTTTTGCTCATGATTTATATTAATATAATATTTTATTTTTCATAAATTATAATATTATTTCAGACAATTGATTGAGATTTGTAACATATTAAATTTGTAATTCTTGCGAAAATATAAACTTACTGTTACAACAATAAAGAAATTAACTCAACATAAAAGTGTTTGCCACAGCTTAGGTACATTTCACAAAGAACTGTTGAAAAATTATTTGAAAATGCATGAGATTTCACTTTGTGAGATGAAAAATTGCATTGTTGTTTTTCAGGTGATTCGACGAGTCGCGCTGTCAACTACATAGGAATCGCGACATGTGAAACATTCGTAGATTGCGCGTTGAAAGTAAACACATCGAAGCTTTCATCAATGTGAGAATATATAATGCACAATTGGTAAAAAATAATATAAAAAGCCAATATTAATTTTTTCAAAACAATAAACTGCAATATGTTATTAAATCTATTGTCACATAAAGCTGTATACAAAATTGCTATTTAAAAACTATTTATACAATATTTATATAATTATATTCTTTTCCGGAGATTTACAATCTCTCTACATAATATTATTTATAATAATAAAATATCTCAAATGCATTACATATTCGTATTAATTATTAATATGAGTTAACTGCGATAACAAGTTTTTAAAATATTGAAAAACCCATAAAAGATATTAATGTATGTAAAGTATTATACTAGTAGTGTTTATATTTATATATTTCTCTGTTAAAATGTAAAGTACGAAAACAATCTACATTTTATAAATGCAATCTCTTAAAGTATTTAATTATTATAATATATTAAATATATTGTATACAGGGTGTCCCAGAATAGCCGTACAATCTCTCGTAGGCAGATAGAAGGAATAAAACTGAGTCGAAAAGTCCTGAACCATTTTTTTCTATTATTTATAATAAAAGAGTAATTATTGAGTAAAGCGGGCCA
>NW_018023571.1:5610-8625 GCF_002006095.1 Pseudomyrmex gracilis | reverse complement strand
GGCTATACCAAAAACCGACTTCCAGAAAAGCTTTGAGGGGTGGATCAAACGCTGGCACAAGTGCATCGCAGCCGACGGGGACTACTTTGAAGGGGACAACTTGAATTTTGAAGAATAAACATGTACTTTTCTTTTTATGAATAAATTTCGGTTATTTTTTGATCATGGTAGTATTTATATTAATAATTAATACAAATATATGTTGCATCTCGAGACGTTTATTTATTATCAATAATAACATGTATTCTTTCCAAGACTGTAAAATGCCAGAAAAGCATTTTACATTGTCATATGCGACAAGCGCGAAGGTGCCTCGCCAGTTCGCCTCAGAGCCAATTTGGTGGAAAGGAGACGGAACATAGTACGTCTGCACTCTTCCACGAGCCGTGCGGCCGAGTGTGACGTCACGCACACAAACGCTGCTGCGCTTGTGTGAGCGGCCCCCACTACCGCTGTTGCTCGTGTTGTAGCCGGCTAGAGTTTGCAACATTGGCTCGTGCTCGAAATGTTGTGACTCTGATCGCCTTGTGGAAGAGAGATTAATTCGAGATTACACTCGAATTAATTTTTGGAGTCTCAATTTAGTTCACCGATCAATCGATAAACTTGATTGAAAGGGACCGGCCCGGAAAAAATCCTTAGGTGGTGAGCGGATTCGGGCGTATTCTGTTTGACCACGGTACGATTGATTACTGTACGATTGGCCACGGTAAGATTGACCACGGTATGACTGACCACGGTACGATTGACCACGGTACGATTGACCACAGTACGATTGACTACAGTACGATAGGATAGGATAGGATAGGATAGGATACAGTACAATTGACAATGTGTATCGTGACAATTAATAATGATAGTAACAAAGGTTAAGTTGGGTTGGGTTAGAGTGTTTAGGGGACCCCTCCGGGGGTGTACCACCTTGTCGTGGTGGAGGGGCTTGCGTGCCGTGTTGATCCGTGGAGCTATGCCGGCGGGAACTTCGGTTCCTGGCAGGGTCTCCCTTGCCGGACAGGTCCACGGGGAGCGGCCAGACTAAGCGTACACCCCGGGCGTGCGGGCTCGTTACCCCTGTGGGGGAGCCGCACTAAGGGAAGGAAAACCCTGACAGCAAACCCGGGCAGGCCGGGCTCGTTAGGCGTGTCACCCAACCGGCCTAGGAGAAGGACACTCCAAAATAAAACCACCCTTAAGGTTTTCATGAGATGCACACCATTAAGGAGAAGAAAGTACCGCAGCAAGGGGACCGGACCCCTAGCTGCCGGCAGGAGGGAAGTATTGTCCCAGCTTCCCTTCCGTCGTCATCTGACGATGGGCCATGCGTCGCTTGCCCCGCAAGGGCGGCGCAGGAAAATACGCCTGCGAAGACTGACACAAGTGTGTCAGTGAGGAGTGACTCCCCGGTCGCTAGCCCCTTTTTGGAGCAACGAACCAAGAGGGGAGCAAGGTCCGGCCCCCGCACTTCCCGCAGGAAGTCGTGGGTGAGCACGGACGAGTCGGATGGTGAGGAAACGCGCGGCGGGACACACCAACGTCCACCTGCCTCCTCCGTCGGGAGTGGTTCCCGATTGGCAACTCCAGGTGCAGGGCCTGGGGTTTCTGTGGAGGAGGCCCTGCCCACCTCACTACCCCCAGACTCCGGCTCCGATATGGATGTGGAGACCGTCTCTGAGTCGCGGGAGAGAAGGGTTCACCAGGCGCGAACCAAAAAGAAGTCCCCCCCCTCTGCCACAGAGGGTCAACACCAAGGTGGGGGAACGAAAGAGANGAAGGGGCCGTCCTCCCACTACGGGAGAGTATGTCGGCCTNAAAAAAAAAAAGAGTGTTTAGGGGAAGGAGTGCAGGGGGAGGGACGGAGCCCCTCCCCCGCCCACACGTGTACAATTGTGATTAATTGTATCGTGATCAATCGTACCGTGGTCAATTGTACCGTGGTCACACGTACAGTATGCTAATCTTGCGGTGTTCAATCGTACTGTGGTACGTCGTCACAGACGACAATTCTTGCTTGTGTGCGTGCCCCCACCGCTCGATTGGCTTTGACACTCTCGTTGCTGTAGGCTTAATCTTTCATCACTGGCCGCGAGACCATTGGGCCGGTTACTCGTTTGAACTTCGCAGACAATGGCATCGAGTAAGAGTTAGGTAAGAGCAGCAAATATACCTAGCGGAAGCAGTCCTAGAAAATTAGGGTCACGTGACGTTTTCCTGCCGCAGCGTGCTGCTGTATGAAAAGGTACCTTTACCCCGATAGCCATGTGATGGCACCGTGACGCCACTGCGACCGCACGCTGTGNCGCACGCGTGACAGCACGAGTATGTCCAGGTACGTCCGCGCTATGTCGTCATTGTGACAGCACGTCGTGCCATCGCACTGGGTGCGGTCACAGTGCTTTCACAGTGGCATCACTGTGGCATTACTGTGCGATCAAAGTGGCGTTATGTGTGGCTTTCGGAATATGCAGGAATTGTGAAGTTANGTATACTTTTAATTTGACTTGTGTTTTCTCGCTGAATTGGTCGCACTAGTTCAGAGTTTATTTGTTTCATTCCATATTGGAAGAAAAAAATAAACTCTGAGAACTAGTGCGACCAATTCAGCGAAAAAAAAACAAGTCACAAATATTACAGACTATTTTTTAAATTATATTTTGCAATACAATAATTTATTTATTATTAATGAGATACATGCTTATTAACAGCACATAAAATATAACACATAAAATACATTAAATTGTTTACAATATAATTGTAATACATTTAAGAATGTATTTACTAATTCTATATTATTTGCAAGAATAACAATATATATATAGTATAAGAAATAATATATAATGTAATTTTATCGTAATAGGCAACACAATGAACGTCTGGCATTACGCCAGATAAACAAGTTTTGTTTTTTGTTTTGCTGAAACTTGACGAGTGATAAGACAAACTTGATGTTTTTTGTATTATTGCAGCAATATAAACTTTTCGGATTTTTTTACTTTTTCATATGTTGACAAAATGACA
>NW_018023571.1:0-4750 GCF_002006095.1 Pseudomyrmex gracilis | reverse complement strand
TACAATAACTTTGTTCACTAGAATAAGCTGCTTTGTAGTAATCAAACGTAATTGGCTCTTATACTTATAAAACCAACAAATTAACGTCAAGTAGTGACAAGACAACTCAGCAATTGTTGTATTGAACGCGGCAGTTCACAACACATGCCACGGCGGTTCCGACGCATTTTCATTGCAGTGCGCGCACGGCGCTGCGATATTCACCACGTGCGCTCTCTGTGCGGTTATGATGGCGTTTTCCATGCAGTGATTGCACAGAGATGCCACTGTGAACGCACGTCGTGACTGCACGGTGTTCCTTCGCGTGCGATTGCACGTTTTGCTATTGGGGTAGGCTGCTTTCCTTTTAGGAGATACAGTCAACACAAAAGTCATTCTGTCTTCGTTCAGTATTCGGTGAGAAACAAAGACAGAATGACTCTTGTGTCGACTTGTGTCGACTGTGTCTCCTAAAAGGAAAGCAGCCTTAGTGTTGTCGCTAACCTAAGTCAAACTTGCATGCTTCATGTACGATCACCTCTGAATGTGTTCACGCATTGAGCACTTTAGATCGCGCCTTGAGGTGCGTTCTCATTTCGCGACGGGGTGCGACCTCACTTTATTGCGACCTGGCGTACCACTCTGCGATTTATGACCTCTGCATGCTCTCGCTTCGCTGCGTATCTTAGCTACTTTCCGTGTTCTATAAGCGCTTCTTCGAATCCTTTACGCGAGAATCGGAGAAAATAACTAGACTTTCGGCAATTTATATTAGCTGTGTTCCAGAATTGCTGCCAGCACGCTGCCAGTGCTAAAATTGTATAATATACAAGTGACGTAAACTATAGATCTTTAGCGCTAGCAATGAAGTTTGAAACACAGCCATTGTCTGGTGTAGCGTTAAAGTCGGCGTGCGTACGTTCAATTTCTTAATTAATTTCACTTGTTATTATTGTTGTTAATTTGAATAAGCTTTCTTAATACTCTTATCTACTTTTCTAAAATTTGTCAACAGTATTATTTTGCTATTCCTTTTAATTTTTTCGGTTAAATCTATTAATTTTAATTTTTCTTAGTTGTTTGCTAATCTTATTACGGCTTTTCCCGACTCTGTTATTTTGTAAATAATTTTTATATTTCTTTCTGCTTATCTCCCGCTTCGTTAAATATTACCGTTAATAAAATTGTTATCTTTGCATTTAATTAGATGTGTTTTATATGTCGGCTCGTATAACCGGAGAACATCTGTATGGACGGTTTACCTTACACCCTGCCCCTCTCCGTTAGACCCGAGCTAGCCAGCCCATCGCGTTGACCAACGCAGTTTTGATACGGAAACGTATCTGGCGCCCGAAATAAAGACATAAGATTCGTTGAGTTGCCGTGGTGGCTTGCTCGTTTCCCGAATTTCTTTGTTTCTCTCTTGTCAGCGATCCCGCAACCTCGCGCGAGCTTCGACCCGTTATTCGAACCGATCCCGTCTCGGGCGGAGCGGCGCGATATTGCTCGGAAGGAGCAAAAATCGTTGCAATATATAATTGAATACAATAATTTAATCTACAAAAAATATAATATTTATGTATAGCTTTATGATTTACCAAAATTTTGTTATCTCAACAAAACTTTTTTCAGTGTATAAGAAATAAAACTATTCTTATATGCAATATTTCTTAATGATTGCAACACTGCATTATTGCATATTTGTTACATTGCAATACTGCTCTAATGTTTCGTTGCAATCTTCCTAAAAGCGGACATTTGAACGTTGCTGCAATTCAACAACAATGATGCATCAATATTTCACAGTAAAATGGCAATATTGCAACATTGCGGTGAAAAATTCCTGCAATGTATGAGCAATATTTGTGTGCTGTATGGGTTAGTGCTACTTTTTGATATCATATTCTTTTGTAAAATAGGTTTTATAGAAAAAGAACTTTTTGTATTTTATAAAAAGGTTTTTAGAGAAAAGAAAATTTTTGTAGTACTAAATCAATTTTTAAGTTATTAATTTAAATACAATATGTGTTGTGCGTGTACTTGGCGTTTGTTCTTACCTTTTTTTGAAAAGGTAAGTTTTTTGAGATATCAAACATATTTTGTAGTATTTTTAAAAAAAAACTTTATATTGAAGGTGTTGCCGGCGCGAAAAACATTTTTATCCGTTTTCTGAAGTAATTTTTTTATCATAAATTAAAAGTTTATAGTTTGTAGTTATTTCTTGCCAAGTTTGAAAACAGTTTATTACAAAAAGTTATATCGGATGTGTTGCTGGCGCGAAACCACCACGTTGCGATCACTGAACTATAATATGGAACGCGCTTTGCTATTGTGCGAGCTGTCCGCGATAGAGAGCATCACAACTAGGTCACTCTGTGTTTGTCTCATCGTCGATAATTGGTTGAAATTTATACGAGTACAGTCCAAGACAAAAGAACAACAAAAAGTAAAGAATGACTGCGTTTAGCAGAAATCAGCGCTTAGCAATTGCTGATTTCAACCAATCATCGACGATGAGACAAACACAGAGATCCTAGTTGTGATGCTCTCTATCGCGGACAGCTCGCACAATAGCAAGGCGCGTTCCATATTATAGTTCAGTGGTTGCGATAGACAGTCCCGCGGCCACCACGGTCGAAAATATTGCCGGAGTCTGAATTTTATGCAAAATTTGTTTATTTCGTTCTCTGAAGTAATTTTCTACTTTATAAATTGAAAATATACAGTTTGTAGTTATTTCTTGCCGAGTTTCAAAACAGTTTAAGTACAAAAAGTTATATCGGAGGTGTTGTCGGCACGAAATCACTACGTCGCGAGGACCATTGTCGAAGCGATCGGTACTATTGGAAATGTTGCTGGCGCGAATAACGCGAACCACTACTGTGCCTCTTGATTTTCTCTTTCTCTCTCTAACTCACGCGTCATGTATTTTATTCTTTTTCTTCTATCAACGCGGTCTATGTATGCCTAATAGCAAGCATACAAACATGCACGTTGATTTGATCGGGAGACGACGAACACCCCCGATAGCAAAACGTGCAATCGCACGCGAAGGAACACCGTGCAGTCACGGCGTGCGTTTACAGTGGCATCTCTGTGCAATCACTGCATGGAAAACGCCATCATAACCGCACAGAGAGCGCACGTGGTGAATATCGCAGCGCCGTGCGCGCACTGCGGTGAAAATGCACCGTAACCGCACTGCAATGAAAATGCGTCGGAACCGCCGTGGCATATGTTGTGAACGGCCGCGTTCAATACAACAATTGCTGAGTTGTCTTGTCACTACTTGACGTTAATTTGTTGGTTTTATAAGTATAAGAGCCAATTACGTTTGATTACTACAAAGCAGCTTATTCTAGTGAACAAAGTTATTGTACCGAAAATGGGAAAAGTGACCAATCAAAATAAATGAAAAATATCATTATTAACTGTGTTTTACAGGTGATATGTTTTGGCGNGGTTATTCTCATTGTGGCAGTTGACTCAGGTAAAATACATACAAAATATCACCAATAAATTTAAGTTTAAAGTGTATAAAAAAATAGTTATTGGTAAAAAAATGTGTATTTTATACAAATTTTCTATTTCAAAATAATTATTTTCTAAATTTTCAAAATGTCGACTTATCAGGCGACTTATGACAATGTGGTACATATTATTTTTATTTTTCATTTTTAATAAAAATTGATTGTATCAAAGTCTCTTCTTCATATGATATAATGATATTATTTACAGGTTAATCACTTCATCTATTTAGGTGGTATAAATCCCGTGGACTCTGCAGGACATTATTTTAAATGTGCCTTTACTAGCGATATAGATATTTTATCTTATATCACGTGGCTGGGTACAAAAAATTTATACGCTTTAAAAGGAACTCGCTTTGCCGAAGCATGTGAAGGTCACGTCTTTATTATATTATTTTGACTACATTGGTTTCATATCTGATTAATGTTAAAGATGCATTCATATTTAATTTATGTTAAAAATGTTTTTTCACAGATGCAATGGCTAGAAATCGTGACTACTGTCGACCAACTAATATCGAGTTTGCTGAAGCAATGACTCGCGCTCTTAAAAGTTCAAAAGAGAGGCGACGAAAACGTCAATTAGTCGCGGATTTGAACAACCGACATCAGATCAGCAATTAGATAATCGACAACGTTGAAGAGGAAGACCGTCAAGTTCGTAGATAGCACGTGAAAAAAACAACCTCTGCCAGAGTTCACAGAATATCGCCAGAGTCAGTTGCTACCTTTCAAAGCACTGATGTAAGTTTAAGCATTTGTAAACTACATTAATTGTCATTTTGTCAACATATAAAAAAATAAAAAAATCCGAAAAATTTATATTGCTGCAATAATACAAAAAACATCAAGTTTGTCTTATCACTCGTCAAGTTTCAGCAAAACAAAAAACAAAACTTGCTTATCTGGCGTAATGCCAGACGTTCATTGTGGTGCCTATTACAGATTTTTTTACACTAATTGTTATACACTCTGTATATACGTAATTTTGCAAACAACTACAAATATTGTATTTCATAAACGATCAATGTTTTTACATCTTTTTTCTAAAATATATCTGTATAATTGCAAATTACAATTATATAGATTAGTGCAAGATTTCGTCACATAATTTTGTAAATGTTTTCCTATCAGGGATATTACTTAATAATTGCAGTAACTGCATTATCAAGAGGCACGGTAGTGCCCATGGTGGAAGTAATAAGGTGTGCTCGTTTCTCGGACAATTTTCGTCACGTTCT
>NW_018023570.1:12835-18214 GCF_002006095.1 Pseudomyrmex gracilis | reverse complement strand
GACAAACAATTTTCGGTTATAAAAATAAAAAATTTATACTTCAGCAAATTCTAATTTTCTGCAAAATTCTATAACATTATACATAATTACAAAATGTAATTAAATTATACTTACTTTTGCGGGGAGCACGCTATCTGCGATATTGTATTCTTCTATTGTGGCTGTCCGTGCGATACTCCGTACATGCACCAACATGCGCTCACCCCCGCACAGTGGGACGAATTGATAAAAAACCGGATATTGAACATAAAATTAAAGATACATAAATTCGAATTTTGATGAGTTTTCTTATTAATATGTATCATAAACTATAAATAATTATGTTTATAATTGATTAATTATTCTTTTCTTTCTCAGAATGATCCGATGAAACAGGACATTTTCGTAAATATTGAAATTCTAGTAGTTTGATAAAGTACTTTCTAAACTCTCTCTGAGAAGCATAATTGTCAGTATAAGTTAAATACTTATAAGAACTTAATTATTAAGTTTTAAAAAACATATGTATTATAATTTTATGTCATTTAGATACTATTAAATATTTATAAATATATAACATATTTGACAACCAAAACAAAATTTTATTTCTATATTCAAAGATGAAGAAACTTTTTGGTATAAGATGGAATAAGATAAATTGTTTACCATTTAATAGGACAAAGTATCTTTTTTGACATGCCTGATAAATGTCCTCCTTCGTCCCCCTTTTGGTGAAAAATGCATATTAAAGTTCATTTAACCTGATAAGCCATCGTCCACTAAACTATTCTCTTAGCAGTGAGGCGAATGCATCATTTTTTGGTCATTTATTATTTCTACATTTTTCAATAGAATGACTTGAAATTTAACATACATAATGTACATTTAATGTACTTTTACTATATAAAATCAAAATTATCTATAATTTACTCATCGATAAAACACAGGACGTTTTAGCGAGTTTATACGCGTGAAAATCGCTATATTTTTTGAATAAATGATCAGATTGTCACCAAACTGTGCAGAAAACGTTACTCTTGAGATGACATTTATTTAAAAATTTTAAAGTCATTCAAGGTCATTATGGTTTTGGCTGATTTCGAAATTATGACAAACTTTTAAGGTCGTACAAAAATTATACTGAATCTTGCAAAGTCTCTTGAGTTCAAAGAGTTATTTCTAATATTTCAATAATTGTTTTTTGTTGAAATTTCACAATAAACAAACAATTAATTGCTCAATAGGACTCTGACTTTTTGTTAAAAATAAATGACGTAAAAAAGTAAATCTTGGTGCAGACAGATAACAACATATCGTGAGAATTGATTTAATTTGTGCTAGTAATAAATTTTCGAGTGTTTCCGCGAAATGTTCCCGGCTATTTATAAAAAACTCGACAAAATCAGCAAAAAAATGTAGTAATAGCAATAAATAAGTAACTCAAATATAAAAACTAAGTAAAAATAGAATCTATCGAAATATACTGATAGTATCAAATTTCGGATGTTTTTTATTTAACCTGCTCTTACCTTTACTCAGGATCAACGTAGACGTGGCAGATATTTAATCTCTCAGGATGTTTGATTTTTGTGAATTCTCTTGCCCCTCACATATCTTTTTTGAAATTAGTCATCATCATGATCTATATCATCATCGCTGAAATATAATAGACGTTTTGCATCTTCAGTTAAATCTTTTTTCTTACGTTCTATTACTTTTTACGAATTGGATATAATTAGATCTGAAGCAATCATCAAATTATTAAAAATATCTTTGTTATTTGTATCTGCAATATTTTTCGGGAATGATTTTCTCTATATTTTCTAAAATATTTGTGATTAGCTTCTTGAGCATTTTTGGATAATTGTCCTATTGGTACGATAGCATTCTTTATAATGTCTTTGTCATGAATTAATAATTTATGGATTGATACTGGCATGTAATACCAAGGATATAACGATATAAATAATTCGGCAGTTTTAAAACTGTAAGATTTCAACTCTGAACGATAAAATCAATTATTTCTGAATTATTTCGTACTTCCTCGGTTCTTTTTCTTTTATATCGTTCAGAGAATTTGCGTGAGAACAATCATGATTTATCAAATTGCGAGACTTTAATAAACTACGCAACATCAGCTTTAGATTTTAAATTACCCAAATGTGCTTTGGAAGCATTGAAACGAAAATTGTTGAATTTCACGAAAACCTTGAAATCAAGATGGTTATTTTTTTTTTTTTTTTTTTTTTATTTAGAAATATATACTGCCAGAGGACTCTTGTCCTATTAGGCTTACAATTCTTTTAACGAAATCAAGTGTTTTCTTTAAGGCTTAGTCACAGAGTATTTCAACATCCATAACATGGAGGAGTATGTATAGGGTACTACCTCCGTAGTCAACCTTCGAAGTCAAAGTGTGCAGTTCTTTTTGTTCCTACTACCACGCGATACACGGCCGTCTTTCACAGTGGGCGTGGCCCATCTGTGTCGGGCTCGTGCTCGGGATGTTGTGACTTTGATCGCCTTGTGGGAAGAAGAAATTAACTCGGAATTACACCCGAATTAATTTTTGGAGGCCCGATTTAGTTCGCCGATCAACCGAAAAACTCGGTTGAAGGAGACCGGCCCGGAAAAAAATCCTTAGGTGGTGAGCGGATTCGAACTCGGGACCTCCGGGTTCGCAGCCCCTGCACTCAGGCCGCGAGACCACTGGGCCGGTCCCATCAAGATGGTTATCTAGCCATTATGACTATTGTGGTGCATACCACACTACAAACACGCCGTGCGGCTGTGAGACGGCCTTAAGCTTGGGCCGGCGGCCCGCCTCAGCGCGGCTAGTACAGCGCGCCGCCGCTACACGGCACATCACGGCGCTAGTCCGCCCGCAAGCGACATTAGCCCCGATGGCTAGATAAGATAGTCGTCGGCGGCTAGACTTATCACCACCTCCGCCATCGCAGAGGAGAGACCCTTCGCCAATAGATTTCACCTGCCCGCTGATGCCTTCGGCCTCACCACAGTGCAAGGAATATCGGCACGCGACAACACAGACCCGCCGGACTCGCCGTGGGACTAAAAAGCAGCGATCCTCGGTCACAGAGCAGGCGTGCCAGGACCGACCTTTATCCAGGAAACAGCGTCCATGGCTACGCAGACGGATCTACCGGCGACGCCACCAACCACGCCGCCTAGCTCGCCCATACTCGCCAAGGAGTGGCGGTTGACAACGGCGGAGCCCCGCATATTCTGGTAGGAGAACACTAAGCGCCGAGGGAAATAAAAAGGTTCTTTTCAAGGCCACTACTAAACGGTCCTTTTCAGGGCCCCATTATAAACGACAAAGACTTGTACATAGTGTAAATAAAAGTGTTTCTTTATTAACGTTCACAGGAAGACCTTTTAAATACACGTCCATCACAATCCGCAATCCTCGCTGCTATCACCATCACTGCTGCCTATCCATCATCTTGCACATATTAAACCCAAAACTATAAAAAATGTATTACAAAAAATAAAAATTGGTTAGATTGCGAATTTTCTTTGCCAAACAAAATTTAATTCGTACTTCTTCACGCATGCCTGCTAATAAAGAAAACAATTCCGCAGATTTCTCTGAACGATATAAAAGAAAAAGAACCGAGGGAGTACGAAATAATCCAGAAATGATTGATTTTATTGTTCAGAAACAGATGAAATCCGATGACGCTCTATTTATATATAATTTTATACAGAGATATCCTGAACATGTCAAAAAGATCAGACAATTCTGTGAAGAAATCGAAAGTGGAACAGATTTGATTAATAGAGAAACTGCATTAAGTACTTTTATTTCTGCAAAATTAACACGCAATCAGTACAATATTATTCGTGACATTACGAAATTTAGATTCAGGGCATTACCTAGTTATTATCAAATTTAATTATCAAAAAAGGATTGTTTCTCACAACGAGAAACAATAGAAATCTCTGAGATAAGTGTTAAAATTTCTCTACAAAGTCTCTTGAATCACACTGCATTTAGATTTATCAAACTACTACGTCCTCATTTAAGTGCATCTGCAAATTTAACGATGATATCAAAATATGGATGCGATGATGCTTTCGATCAATCGCGTTACAAGTTAAGTTTTAATCACTCTTTGAACGATGATTCTAGCATCTTTATATGCAGTTTCGTACCAATAAAAATGTATTCAAATGAAACTGGCAAAGAATTGTGGCAAAACGATTCTCCTTCCTCAACTCGTTTCTGTAGACCAATTGAATTCAAATTCATGAAGGAAAAGGGAACTCAAGTCAAAACTATTGTTGAGAGAATCGGACAAGAAATATCTGCTTTGTTACCATCTGTTTCCAAAGAAGAAATTTCGATGAAGCATATGCTTTTATTTACTATAATTGACAACAAAATCTGTAACATAATGACAAACACTCAATCGTTGATGAAATGTTATCTTTGTGGTGCTTCTCCAAAGGAAATAAACAATTTGAAAGGTTACATTAAAAAAAACACAAAATTATCTCTACAAACCAGTGATTCTCTACGAGCATACGGAGTTCTTAAAATACACAAAGTAAATTGTCCGTACAGAATCATAGTTTCCACCAATAACAGTCCTTTACATTATTTTGCCACATATCTCTACAAAATTATACATAAAAGCATTTCTTTGTCTCTTTTCTACATCAAACAGTTTCCACTTAAACAAAGTACTTTCGGGCTTAACTATTGATGAAAACTATATACTATGTCCAGCAAACAATTTGGTTGCGAGATGTCGCAGTTTTGTCGCCAACCGCCGGCGAAATTAGTAGACCAAATCCATATCCATCTGTGTCCTCATTAGGATATGGTTTGGCGACCATATCTGTCAAACATGTGAGATGTCAAAATGAGATCAAAATCATAACAAGTCTGCCACTAGCAAAGCAAAGCCAAAGTGACGCACTAAATCCAGAACAGATTTGGTGATCGTTTGTTGGCGCCAAAATCGCGCCAAATACTCATCATATCTGTTACCAGCACTGTTAACAAAACAGTAGCAAATACAGACTAAATCTGCCGTTAGAAGCGTCGACAAATTGTTACCAAACGCAGATCAGATCTGTCACCTAGAATCCAAGTGGAATTACTAAAAAAAAAAAAAGAAAATCAGTATCGCCTATCGGAGGGAAGTTAATTTGAGATTTCACTCGAATTAATTTCTGAAAGCCTGATTTAGCTTGTTGATCAACCGATGAACTCTAATGAAAGAGACCAAACCTGAAAAAATCCTAAATGTGATAGCGAGATTTGAACTCGAGATTTGAACCTCCATATTCGCAGCCCCTGCACTCAGTCCGCGAGACCACTTGTGTTCCTTACTAACATATAATTATTTTTATCTATTTATTCTCAAG
>NW_018023570.1:3508-8395 GCF_002006095.1 Pseudomyrmex gracilis | reverse complement strand
TTTATATATATTTTAATAAATTATGACAATAAAAAAAAAACTTATCTATTGTTTTTTATTTAAAGCAAAAATAATAAAATAGTGTAATAACCTATCCTAGATGCATATATGTGTGGTGTGTGTGTGTGTGTGTGTAACACTGGACGCCATGTTGGAATTTAATTCCATTTTACCAACGAGACTTTTCAGAGAGCGCCACAAATGCTGGTACCACCGGATCCCATACAATTTATATGGCAGTTTGGTGGCCCTGCTCCGCTCACTACAGTGGCTTGAGCGCTATCAGCTCGCTACTAGGCTGGAGCACCGATCTCTCACCACAGAGATCTCTTTTCTCCATCCGTTGGAGAAAATAATCAAGCCAATTCTGCCAAAAGAGTCTAGGTCCTCCTGGAGCACTGTCTGATCACGAACACCCGGGTCTTCGACACCGCCCAAAGTAGAGGAATTTCTGCCGTAGCGACTCATCCGGCTGGACTTATCACCACCGCCGCCATCGCAGAGGAGAGACCCTTTGCCGATAGATTTCACCTGCCCGCTGACGCATTGGGCCTCACTACCACAGTGCAAGAAATATTGGCACGCGCCAACACAGACCCGCCGGACTCGCCGTGGGAAAAAGCAGCGACCCTCGGTCACAGAGCAGGCGTGCCAAGCCGACCTTACTAAGGAAACAGCGTCCACGGCTACGCAGACGGATCTACTGGCGACGCCACCAACCACGCCGCCTAGCTTGCCCTTACTTGCCAAGGAGTGGCGGTTAACAACCGCGAAGCCTCGCATATTCTGGCAGAAAAACACCAGACGCCGGGGGAAATAAAAAGGCTCTTTTCAGGGCCGCCACTAAACGGCCCTTTTCAGGGCCCCATTATAAAAGACTTGTACATAGTGTAAATAAAAGTGTTCTTTACGTTCACAGGAAGACCTTTTAAATACACGTTCATCACAATCCGCAATCCTCGCTGCTATCACCATCATTGCTGCCTATCCATCATCTCGCATATTAAACCCAAAGTCAACATAAAAAGAAAATTAAGTGGTTTAGAGTTTACATATAATGCTTTGAATTTTCTAGCAAAGTAATTTGATTGGTTGTTTCTCAGATCTATAGTAAAATTTCCAGGAATCATTTCATTCAATTTCTATAGAGATCAACTCTTTATTTTAGCTCGGCACACATATTTTATACATTTGCGCCAACTTTTTCTTGGAACAATTAAATTTGTCGTTTATAAATTTTTTGCCGCAAAATTTGAGTGAATCAGATAACTGATATATTGCGTATATACAGAGTAAAAAAAAAGTACCTGAACATTTTAATATCTAAAAAAATATAAGTTTTACAAAAAAGTGTTTTAAACAAAAGTAATATAGTATAAAAAGGTCTATTTATTGATTGTATTACTGTGATCTTGGATTGCCCCGCCAAGATTAGGTCAAGGTCACGTTGATTTTTTAAAATAAAATTCTTTATTTTTTATTGCAGATTCTTATAGCTTAACTCAAGTGCTTTCCAGAACACTATAATAAAGTTTATTTACCTTACGTACTTTTTAAGTTATGAGAGTTGAATATTAGAGTACTGGTACTCTTTCTCCAAAGATGATTTTGATCGAAACGAATTTTGTGAGTTCACGATGCAGAGAATTGACAAAGAACCTAACTTCTTATTCAACATAGTTATTTTTGAATAAAGCAACATTCAAAATAAATGATCACGCCAATAGATAATGTTAATACTCTAATATTCAACTCCTTCATAAGTCACAAAAAAGTACTTAATAAAAATAATCTTTATTATAGTGTTTTGGAAAGCTCTTGAACCAGACTATAAGAATCTGCAATAAAAAATAGAGTTTTATTTTAAAAAATCAATGTGATTTTGACCTGACTTTAGCGGCGCAATCCAAGGTCACAGTATAATATAAATATAAATAGATATTTTTAAACTATACTATACTACTTTTGTCTGAAACACTTTTTTGTAAAACTTATATTTTCTGAGATATCTAGGTGTTCCGGTACTTTTTTTCACCCTGTATATTGTGACGTGGCAGTCACTCTTTTCTCACCACAAAAAGCTAAGTCCTCCGCGAGAATCCGGTAGTGCAAGCCGTTCGGAAAGCGTCAAGATCCTCCATGGCTTGCTTGCGTTGCTTTAGAATTAGTATTTATTTTATTATATCTCTTTTTATGCAAACTATTGGCGCTTTATTGTTACGAAAATTCACTTCATCGAAAGAATCGGAGAGGAACCAGGATCTATTAAAGAGGAGGCGTGAGAGAGGGACCTACGCAGAAGCACTAACCGACAGTCGAATGATCATCGAAGGAGTGAGCTTATGGTCTTTGGAAAGGCGCGCGTGAGAACGGCTGTAACTTCAGCCGATCAAAAGATAACGGCGACGCTACAGATCTGCATAGAGCACAGATCAAATAATCGTCGCTAAAAGGACGTGACTGCATCTGCTCCTTTACGCAGGGTTGGTAAGTAACGCGTTACTTGTAACGACGTTACCGTTACAGTTACTTTTTTTTAATAACGACTCCGTAACGACGTTATTTTTTTTTATTTGTAACGAAAGAGGTAACGACGTTACACTTTTTCGGTAACGAGTAACAAACTGAGGCGTTATTTTATCGTTACTTTCAAATTTATAATATTTTTCTTACATAACGGCGCCTGCAGAAAAAGTCTTCAATGAGTTATGCGCAATGTCAACATTATGCTTTTTGTAGAAAAGTAGCATATTGATTGGCTATCAGGTCGCTTCTAGCTTCGCATAATACGTCTTGTCTACAGATGTCCATAAAATACAGACGGCCAGCATATTCCGAAACTTTCGAGATTCAAACAAAAGCAAGTAAGAATAAGAATCTCGTTTTTCTGTGCAAACTTTGTGTTGGCAAAACTCCTATTCGTGCAAATTTAAAAAAAACATTTAACGGTAAGTATTATATTCAATAATATTATTATTACATATTTTCTGGAATTTTACTTATTTGTTAGATTAGTTTTTTATGTGTTATGTAAAAAATTACATAACAAATTACATAACATGATTTTCTCTTTTTCCATTAAAAATTGTAATTACTATATAAAAAAAATATATAATAAAATATATATACTAAAACTATATATTAATATATAAAAAATATATATAATGTAATTCTTGAGAAGTAGAATACTTATTTTATAGAATACGTAATTATTTTGAAAATACAAAACCGTTTCAAAAAAGTTACAGGAATTCCGAGGAATCAACAATTTTGTCTTTCAATCAAAGATACAACATAAAAGAGTAGGTATAAAGAGATGTGTGTGAACTACCTTAACAAAGAAATAATAAATTAATTTGAATTGAGGTGTGACCTCCGGTTCAATGTGGTTATTCCAAAAGATATACGTAGAGTCAATCGGCTATTGTGAACCATTGCGGGATGTATTGCAAAAATTATTCATTTTTTTGTTTTACAAAACGTTTCNTATGTGCTAACAGTTTTGGCAGCACCAAAGCATGTTTCCGTACTGTAGCGTTTCTGCACACAGTTTCTGTTGCCAAAGTCTGCGCAGTCAGAAATTGTTTGCTGGGTGGTCATTGGATGTCACATCTCTTTTCACAAATATACCCATTGATTTAGCGTTAGAAAGTTTAAATAGTAGATGGAAATACATCAGGTTAAATACTAAGATCAGTCAAAATTTATATTGGCAATTCGATTCGTAATGTCGTCGACATTCTTTACCTTTGATAATAGAATATACAAACAGACATTTGGTACACCTATAGGGTCACCCCTCTCTCCGATCATTGCAGATATTACATTACAAGACATAGAATTAAAAGATCTCAATTCCTTAAAATGTAAAATTCCATTTTATCACAGATACGTTGACGACATTGCGTTATCTATTCCAAAAGATCAATTAGACAGTGTGGTGCGTACGTCTAACTCGTTCCACGACAGATTACAATTTACCTATGAAACTCAACATAACGACTCTCTCAGCTTTTTAGACATTAACATTTTTTTAAAGAACTGAAGATTATCTTGTGATTGGTACCACAAGCCTACTTTCTCGGGTAGATTCTTAAATTACATATCACATAGCCCAATATGCTACAAAATTAGTACAATATACAATTTAATTGATAGAGCCATACTACTGTCTGATCCTAACTTTCACAACAAAAATATTCAACTTTGTATTAATACTCTCATTATGAATAACTACCCGATAAAATTAATTTAAAACAATTAAGACTTAAGGTTCGTCGAAATTGTCAACAAGAAATATATAAGGCTGTACGAGCTATTCGCAGGATGTTTGTGCGGAAAAATGTGCGTGTATATATATATATATACATGTAACAAATTCTATTTGTAAATTTTTACAAGTGAGTGTTTTTTTAATTGAAATCTCAATTCTTAATGAAGTTTCGAAAAGTGTCCTCGGATTCCGGTCAAAAAATTAAGCGAGATAAAGATGGGCAATTGGAACCGTGTACTGGATGGAATGTAATAAACTTTGATATGTGTATCAATTTTCCAAACGTTTCGGCTATATATTTAAGCCATCTTCAGTGGAATCTACAAATTTGTTACATATTTCGGATAAGAGTTACAAAAGTTACAAAGAAAACATAAATAAACATATTAAAAATAATAAACAGAATGTATAAAAAATTGTTAAACACAAACCTGAATGAAAAAATTAAACAATCTATCAAATCAACGACATCGCACAGCCGCTGTCTAAATTCGTTTGAATCGTGAGAGGACTTTCGTCACAACTGAGACAAACATTGAGAGACAAAGGGGAATAACAAAGACAAAGTGTTACAACACCATCTGTATGTATGTGTGAGAGGTGTTTATGACGTA
>NW_018023570.1:0-2580 GCF_002006095.1 Pseudomyrmex gracilis | reverse complement strand
ATTCCAAAAGATATACGTAGAGTCAATCGGCTATTGTGAACCATTGCGGGATGTATTGCAAAAATTATTCATTTTTTTGTTTTACAAAACGTTTCGACTTTATTGTTTTAGTCTTCTTCAGTTGTACACTAAATGTATGAAAATAAGTTACACTTTATAAATTGATGTATAAAATAAGAACTAGTAAATTAATTAGACAAATGCATACCAAACGCAATATTAGAAAAATATATTAGAACATCGACGAATGTGTCAAGAAAATAAAATTGACTTTGTCATGTTGTGGTTGTGTATTGACTGACTGTGATAACAAATGTGTTTCAATGTACATGTAGTAACACCCCCTATCGATGTGTTTAAGTAATGTCATGTGTGTGTGATAGTATCGAGTATAGGTAAGTATGTGTTATCAAGTGTTTCGGTGTCAGTCATTAAATTTAAATTATCATGTGTTTTTATGTGTATCATTTCTGATGACAGTCTTTTGTAAAAATTTGATTCAACGTCTAAAATTCTTACTGTGTTCCAATTAATCATGTGATTATGTTCTAATGTGTGTCTAGCTAATACTGATGTGTCTGAATGACCTTTTGTTACATTTGCGCGGTGTTCTTTTATCCTGGTGTGAAGCTGTCTTTTTGTTTGTCCTATGTAAACTTTGTTGCATGAGTCACACTCTATACAATAAACTACGTTTTTTTTTATTGTCGTGTGGAACCTGGTCTTTCTGTGTTTTTATGAATTTTGACAGTTGACTCAAATTTCGGTAAGCAGGTTTTATTTTACTATTTTTATTATTAATGTTGGAAAACCACTGTGATATTTTTTGAACATGTGGTAATACAAAGTATTGTATGGGATCTTTGTCAATGTTAGTTAAAAAATGTCCGTTCAACTTCGTTAAAAATAACACTCTCAACCTCTTGTTTATGGTGTTAAAAATTAAATCTATAGGGTAGTTATTCTTAATTAGAATTGTGATACATAATTGTAAGTTTTTGTTGTGGAATTTAGGATCAGATAATAGTATGGCCCTGTCAATTAAACTGTATATTATGCCGATTTTATGATTAATGGGACTCTNTGAAATGAAATTTAAATATCTACTTGAGTACGTGGGCTTGTGGTACCAATCACAAGACAATGTACCATTATTTATGAAAATGTTGATGTCCAAAAAGTTGAGAGAGTTATGTTGTTGTGTTTNATAAGTAAATTGTATTCTCTCATGGAACGAGTTGAAAGTACTTACAACTATGTCTAATTGTTCTTTCGGAATAGATAACAATATGTCGTCAACGTATCGGTAGTAAAATGGTATGGTGAATTTTAATGAATTAAGGGCTTTTAATTCTAAGTCTTGTAGCGTAATGTCGGCGATGATTGGAGAGAGAGGGGATCCCATCGGGGTGCCAAAAACCTGTTTATATATTCTGTTGTTAAAGGTAAAGAAAGTCGACGACATTACGAATCTAATAGCCAATATAAATTCATTTTGACTAATCTTTGTGTTTAACTTGATATATTTCCATCTGTTATTTATGCTTTCTAAAGCTAAATCTATGGGGATATTTGTAAAGAGAGAAGCGACATCCAATGAACACACCATATATTTTTCACCTATAACTAATCTAGAAAGTGCGTTGTGTAAATGGAAGCTATCTTTAATTTGGAACGGAGAAATAGGAATGCTTTTGTGTATGATTTTGTGAAGGTATGTGGCAAAATAATGTAGTGGACTGTTGTTTGTGGAGACAATAATTCTGTATGGACAATGTGGCTTATGTGTTTTAGGAACACCATATGCTCGTGGTAATAATGGATCACTTGTTTGTAGAGAGAATTTGGTGTTTTTTTCTATGTAACTATTTTTCATCCATCTGTTGAGAATGGTTTTGAGATCATTTTCAATTTTGTGTATTGGATTTTTATGTATTTCTGTGTATGTTTTAGTGTCTTGTAGTAGTTCATTTATTTTTTTGATATAGTCATCCTTAAGTATGGCTACTGTAGAATTTCCTTTATCCGCTCTTGTGAAAATAATGTCAGAATTGTTTTCAAGGAATTTTGACGTTAGTGTTGTTCTAAGGAGTAACTCTTTCTCAATATTAGTAATTGGTTTGTTATCATTAATTACACTCTTTAAAAAATTTGTTGTTTTATTTCTAAGCGTAGCCTTCAAAGGTGGATCAAATTTTTTAATATTATTTTCTACGTCTTTGATTGTTTCTATGATGATTTTACTTTTTTTGTGTTTAGTTGGTAAAGAAAATTTCTCACCGAATTGAATCAACTCAGAAACTTGTCTAGGTATGTTTTTGTTAGTGAGATTTATAAACCAATTGTCATTCAACTTGAAAATGGAGTTACTAGTAGGACTAAATTGTTTAGGCTCTATATTAAACACTTGATAACACATACTTACCTATACTCGATACTATCACACACACATGACATTACTTAAACACATTGTTGTGAAATTTAGTTCTAATTTCGTTCGGGCCATTGAGCAATTGCGGTAAGTACGCATCATTGCTCAATCGACCCGGTTTTGTTTCAAAAAGTAACAAGCAGCATTTC
>NW_018023569.1:7210-11766 GCF_002006095.1 Pseudomyrmex gracilis | reverse complement strand
GAATCGTACGGTGTCGAATAATTTGGTGTCGAATAAATCTGTGTCGAATCGAGCGGTGTCGAATCGTACTGTGGTCAATAGAGTATCACCCGTCTATCTCACTTTTAATCCGTTGATTGTTCTAGGACGGGAATTTATTCACGTAAGAACTTGCTTCTTTCTTTTTTATCTTGAAGAACAATGCATTTGATAGGATGAAATTGTGACTTATTATTGTTTTTTTTGATGTACTCAAGTTGAGTCGAAACGTTTATTGTATTATATTATGATTTATTGTTTGTAACCACGGTTTTTTATCTTTGCGTGATTACAGTTTTTAATAAAGTTCTTACATTTGCTCGTTATTGAGACCTGTTTATATATCTTTTAATATTGTTTATATTGCGAGCGTTTTTTATGTTCATTACATTGTATTGTATTTAAAAAAGTGTTTGTCAAAAACATATTCTACAAAAATGTGTGATATCCGAACAAAATACCTTTTTGAAAAAAAGGTAAAAAAAGGCGCCAAGTACATGCGCAACTCGTATCTCTAGAAAACTAAATCTCTACAAAATCTATTTTACAAAAGAAATGATATCAATAAGTAACGCCAAGTAAAGTCTTGTACATTTTTTGTTATAAAATATAAAATATTCCAAATAAAAAGTTTAAAAAGTGTTATGCCACAGCCACCATGTGTTCTATGGTTGCTAGGCAAGCGGCGTTGAATATTACTCTAGAAAAAGTATTACTCTAAAAATCTTTCTCTACAAAATCTATTTTACAAAAGAAATGATATCAATAAGTAGCACCAAGTAAACTCTTGTATACATTTATATACATTGTTACAAAATATAAAATATTATATTTGTAAGTTGTTTATACGTTCTAAAATATAAAATATGAAATATTCCAAAACAATAGAAAGTTTAAAATATTATGTGATCAGTGTACTTTATACACCATAAAAATCTTTCTCTACAAAATCTATTTTCCAAAAGAAATGATATCAGATAAGTAACGCCAAGTAAAGTCTTGTACATTTATACATTGTTACAAAATATAAAATATATAAAACTTTGTAAGTTGTTTATACTTTGTTATAAAATATAAAATATTCCAAATAGAAAGTTTCAAAAGTGTTATCCCACGGTTACCGTGTGTTCTATAGTTGCTAGGCAAGCGGCGTTGAATATTACTTTAGAAAAAATATTACTATAAAAATCTTTCTCTACAAAATTTATTTTACAAAAAAAATGATATCAAAGTAGAGCCAAGTAAAATCTTGTATACATTTATGTTTTGTTACAAAATATAACATATTATATAAAATTTTGTAAGTTGTTTATATTGCAAAATATAAAATATTATATTTGTAAGTTGTTTATACGTTCTAAAATATAAAATATGAAATATTCCAAAACAATAAAAAGTTTAAAATATTATGTGATCACTATACTTTATATATAAAGCACTCATCGATGCAAGAAATGACCTCGCCTTGCGTTGACAACCTTAAACTACTACGATGATCAAAAAATAACCGAAATTTTTAATTTAAACCTCGCGGGCTTATCGGTTTAGAATTCTGTTGTTTGTGTCACGTTGGCAACACTGTTACGGACACCCATGCCAAGCTTCTGCTTATCAGCTGTTCATTTACCATTATGACAGTGATTTTTTTACATCCGGGCCACGAAGAACACCTCTCATACAAATTAGACCAGCCGGAGCAAATAGAACTCCGGCGCCACGAGCAATTTTATTATATACAAATAGCAAGGGATCTATGCGGCGTGATAAAAAAAACCCTCTCCCTTTTTCCTTCTCCGAAAAATTGGACGACTCGACCAAAGCAAGAGATTGTCGCCGATTGACGATCTCGCAAGTCGCCCGACCGACTAATTAACAAATAAATACCACCAAGGCCCAACCGAGTTTTCCGATTAGAAGAAACTCGGTGAGCATTTACTGACTCAAAAAAGTATATAAGACGGGACTCTCGGAGCTGGAGTCAGGAAAAACATATTGATTCTGCCGGGAGTGCCGCAGCAAAGTCGCGACGTGAAAGCATATAAAATTGCAAGTGCAAGTGCGAGTAGTGCGCCGAGAATTCACCGAACACCGAAGCCGCACCAGGTTCCGAACTACCTAGCCAGCCGTACGGGCCGAAGGGATAAAGGAAATCGCAGCCAGCAATCATCTAAGTAGTAAGTCCACATCATTATATATACGAAGGTTCCACTTCTCGCGAACTTAAAAGCTGACGTCGCGATTGATTTTCGGAGATATCGAAAAACGGACAAAATAAACAAATATATAGATACACTCAAAATTCGGTTTAATCGGAAGGGCTACTCGCGGTGTGTAATCATCTTGGGTGGCAGCCGAAATCTTTGGAAGGGCTACTCGCGGTGTGTAACCGTTTTGGGTGGCAGCCGAAATATTCGGAAAGGCTACTTGCGGTGTGTAACCGTCTTGGGTGGCAGCCAAAATTGTGGAAGAGCTACTCGCGGTGTACAGCCGTCTCGGGTGGCAGCCGAAATTTTGGAAGGGCTACTCGCGGTGTGTAACCGTCTCGGGTAGCAGCCGAAATCTTTTTCTTGATTTTTTTCTCTAAACCACGTGGTAAACAAGGCTCACCATCTCCGAAAACGGTCGCAAAGCCAAGAAAATCAATAACAAAAAATACAATAACATAAATTGAGTGTAATTGCATAAAATCGTTTAAGTGGAACTCCGGCAGAGAACTTCGCAAGCGGGTAAAAAAGCCCAGCGCTACCGACGCAACGTAAAATTGCGACAAGTGGCAGCGCTCGCACACAATAAAACGGAGCCAACCAGGCCCATTGACGCCACCCTTTCTCAGACATTAGGAAATGCAAGAGCCACAATAACAATAAAACCTCCATCGATACGCACAAAAATCTATCGCACGCGCACTCACACTCACCGACGCATTTGCAACACGCACACACAGACACACATACACACGACGATTTGTAGTATGAAGCACCCTCCTATTCACCGATAACCTCCGATCTTCCCGCAGACGTTCAATCCTCCCTTTGTATGCCCGCGAACAATCCGCCTCCTTCACCTCTTCGCTCCCCCTCTCCAACGCACTCCGAAACCGCTTGTCCCGCAGAAAATCCCGCGGATCTGCAATCCACGCCGATTCTTCCACCTCCTTCTCGCTCTTCTTTTTCTCAACCTTCTACATCCAGACATGAACTCGCGGATGATGAATCCTCCGACTCGTCACGATCAACCACCCCACCGCTCGATCCTAAATTTCAACACTTCCTCCGACTAGCCTCCACTTACAAAAAAGCAAATCCTGAAAGAATCCCCTTTATAATTGACCCTTTAACAACAGATCCTTCCGACATCTTTCGGTTGATATCCACCACTCCAGCCAAAAAACTCCCCCCTGTCAAATTTCTATATATAGATGACATCCGCTTAGTTTCCGTCCACTATTTTTACTCAATATTCCCCCCAAGGTCCGCAACAATCCATACAATTATAGAAATAGATCTTGAATGATTTCTATACCACGAATCGGCGTTTTAAACATGCACCCGACACACTTACATCTGTAAAACTCCGCCGGAGGCTTTTCACACACACTCTCGCGACACGCACACACACACACATATATATATATATTTCCCCTCTTTAGCCTCCGAGCGATGACTCTCCGCCTCGATAAAAAATTCGCGACATCACATCCAACCACACGACAACACGCCTAAAATTGTAACACTAATACCTCTAAATGAATAAATTAATATTGTATCATAATTTTTTCATTTTAATTAAGACAACCTTTCATCATTCCACATTCTCAATCGATCGCACGGTCTCGTCCTTAGTCCGTGGAGTTATATTCTCTAGACTCAAAAAAAGACCGACGAGCGGAGCCTCATAGGATAGAGTAAGATCGGGGTAAATATATAGAAAAGGTCACCCCCCCTCCGATTTCAATGAGCTTGACATATGTTCTCAAGGACACCTTCCTGAGTAACAATCCGTAATTTTTAGCCGTCGCTCGTTGTTAATAAAAAAGTTATGAACAATTGAAGTTTGAAAACTAAGGCTATATTATAATGTATCTACACATAAATATATATATATTTACACATACATAAATATACATATATATATAATATGTATATATAAATGTATATGTAGCGTCACAGCCCGTAGTCCCGTTAATTGTAGAATTGACTAGTCAATATCCGAAGCAAATGTTTTATATTAAACACGTACTCTCTGATTACGCGTTACGCGGTACGCGTTACGCAAAAAATAACAGTGCATGGGATCACATTCTAATTTTTTAATGTTTTTTATGTTAGTGTTGTAAACGTGTAAGCAGGGGGGCTGCGCCCCCCTGCACCTCCCCTAAACTTTAACCTAACCTTGAAACCGCAGGCAGCTACGGTGGAATCTCCGTCCAGTCCACGGGAACGGGACCGTGAGGTCTTCAGACAAACAAGATCTAAGTCCGTGGGCTGAGGGGGGTTACCGGTTCCAGGGTAACGATAAAGATGGCAATCAGCCAGAAA
>NW_018023569.1:2433-5900 GCF_002006095.1 Pseudomyrmex gracilis | reverse complement strand
AAAATAAGTGTACCTGGCCTCGCTAATAAAGTATTGGTTAATAAACCTGTATAAACTAAGTGTACCATAAACTCTGTGAGTGTTTGCTTTTCACCTACCGGAAACAAAACAGACAGAACGAGAACAAAGGATCCGTCAAAGAGGTATCCTGTGGCGGCACACGGTGAGTCGGGCCAGCAATCAACAACAACAACAAAGGTTTCTTATTTTATTCCGTAAAAATAAGTGGGGACCGTGATCTCCTCGCGTCGAATAACCAAACGGGCCGGTCACAACCTAACCTGTGTTACTACAATATCAATAGAAATGAGTGAAAATTTTGCGAAAGGCAGTGCAGAAAGAAAAGTTTAGATTAGGGTTATGTTAGATTTTAGGGAGAGTGCAGGGAGGCGCAGCCTCCCTGCCTACACGTTTACAACATCGACAAAAAGATCATGAAAGAATTAGTCTTCTTTTAATACTACTCTATCCTATTGAGTCTGATTGACACATTCTCGGGCTTTGACGCTAACATATACATACATACATACATAATTACAAATTGTATATGTTTCTAAATTTTCAGTTATTAGCTCAATGGTTGGATAAAGATAATATTATGTTAGGCGGGCCCGGAAAAATTATCGAAATCGATGCAGCAAAAATTGGCAAACTTAGTTTTCAAACTTCAATTGTTCATAACTTTTTTATTAACAACGAGCGACGGCTATAATTTACGGATTGTTACTCAGGAAGGTGTCTTTGACAACATGTGTCAAGCTCATTAAAATCGGAGGGGGGTGACTTTTTCTATATATTTACCCGTTTATTTTCTTTTCTTTCATCTGATTGTTGTGTGGAAGTTCTTTTATCTGTAAAAAAAAAATATATATATATATAATTGCATGCATGTATATAAAAACAGAGAAACAAAGAGAGAGATGTATATACTTACGCTTGTTTTCTTGCGGAGAAGCTTCATCAAGTTCTTGTTTCAAAGCTTTATCACGTTCTTGTTTTGGAGTTTTTTCTAGAAAAGAATATACATGTATTTACATATGTAACTTTTATCTTCTACTTATGTTATTGTCTCTTTTTTACTACTCTAACACATTTATGCATGAGTACAACACAACTTCTCTCTTATGTATATACACACACACACAGACACACACACCTTCTCTTTCTTATATTGTATACAAGTATATTTTTACATCACTATCTCACTGTCACATTTAAGAGAGAAGTCACGTGTGTGTGTGTTTGTACAATAACTTAAATGTACTTACGTTTATTTTCCTCTCTTTCATCTGATTAATGTTGTGTGGAAGTTTCTGTAAAAAAAAGATATATATAATTGCATGCATGTATATAAAATACAATAAAATGTACTTACTCTTATCTTTCTGTGCGTTTTGTAGTTGATATTTTATCATTCTCAATTCTTCTTTGAGTTTTAGATTTTCTTGTTTTAGACCTACATTTTCCTCTGCTTCTAAAGCAATGTTTTCAATCTGCTGATTGAAGTCTTCGTCGATATTTATCATCTTATGATGTGTATAAAAATTTGTTAATTTTTATACAAATCGTAAAATAAAAACGTATACTTAACGTCACGTATAGCTTTATCTATCAGTTGAAGCACGACGTAGTTGTTCATAGCGCACATTGCTTAGGTACTTATTGGAAGACTAATCTGATTGGTTGGTTATCTAACGGAAGATGAATCTGATTGGTTACTTGGATTAGTTACCCTAATGAGAGACCAATCTGATTGATATTCAATATAATTGAGTAGCTAAACTATGGTACATGAATGTAATGACAGAAGTAGCTGCGTTCTGATATTTGATTGTTAGTATTGATATGTTATCAATGACAAGTGATCGTTATTGAGTTCGAGTAAGTAATCGTTATACGTTATTGAATCGTTATTAAGTCATTGTTATTGACGTTAACGTTATATGATTTGTATATAAAATAACAAACTTTTATACTGGTGTTTGACTTACAAATTCCATACATTTTCGGTAAGTAATAGTATAGTAATATACGTTTGACATTAAGGTTATTATATATATTAATAAATACGTAGTATTATTCTGTATATATATTGTTGGATGTCGAGGAAGATCGGGTGGTAAAGATGAAGTTCTAAGCACAAACTTGTATTCTTATCTTTAGTGCTCCGATTACAATGTTCCTTTTGTTTCTTACACGGTTGTTTCTCACTGTGGTAAACTCTCCGGCTTGCGGAGCCACACAGTGAGCTAGCAATCTAATCACGGTCTCCCTTCTGCTTCATCCGCGCGATCGATTTATAGTAGATCGATCGCGCTGATTCAGCAGGCCTACCGGTCCTAGCAACGGCCGTGCCAGTTACCGGTGCCGGTGTCGACACATGCTGCGTTGCACTTCGGACACTGCGGCGATGTGTCGCACCCGGTGGCAACCAGCAGTTCATCCTAGAACTGCTACCTTTCTGCAACCTGCCCAAGTCATTGAGCAATGACAGTGATGTCTCATCACATTGCTCAATGGCCTCACCTTTACTTTACAAAAATTGGCGCACAACAATATAAACTCGAGTATATACAGAAAAGTAAAAATATTAATATTTATTTATTAAAGAAATCAGTGACGGAAGAGTTGTCATTAAAAGCCAGAGAGAGCAAGAGAGAAAAGTAATTAAAGTAGTGTTATAAGGCCGGTTCTAACCCAGGGGCTCCGAGGGGGGGAGCGAGGTATGACGTCACAGGGGGAGGGGTAACGTCACAGAGGGAGGGGGTATGACGTTACAGGGGAAAAGGGTAATGACGTCACGCGGGGAAGGGGGTATGACGTCAGAGGGGGAGGGGTGACGTCACTATGACGGCACGCGAGGGGCGTGGCTCTGACGTCACAGGATATGACGTCACTAGGATGTCACGCGGGGGGGTATGACGTCACAGGGGAGAGGGTGACGTCACTATGACGTTACGCGGAGGCGTGGCTCTGACGTCACAGGATATGACGTCATGCGGGAAATGACGTCACTATGACGTCACGCGGGGGCGTGGCTCTGACGTCACAGGATATGACGTCACGCAACATTATGGCGACTTCACACGCGGCGGGCTCCGTTATGACAACTTTACACGTGGCAATATGGCGGTTCGACAAGATGGCGTCACAGGATATGACGCGGCGGGCACCGGTATGGCGGCTGCAATATAGCGGCGACAATATGGCGACTTCCAGGTATGTACTATTTACTATATGCATGGTATATACTTCTTAATGCTGTACGACAATACCGCGTCTCCAAGATGTATATATCTACGTTTTTTGGTACATATGTACATTTTTTATATAACAGAAATATGAAAAAAACATGCTTAGAACAACTATGTATTTTGTACATATGTTATTTATTCGCACATACTTATTTCACGCAGTATGTAACCTTATACGCAGTGCGCGCAAAGTTGCATAGTTGCAGTTTTTAG
>NW_018023569.1:0-1676 GCF_002006095.1 Pseudomyrmex gracilis | reverse complement strand
TTGTATTTATTTATGTTGTATTTGTTTTATTTATTATATTTAGTGTGTCTTATGTAGTATATATGTATATTTATAAGAAAAGTCGGGAATCGGATTGGAGCAAAGGTTGCACATTAAAAAATGCATAAGTGTACAATACCAGACAATTTACTCGTTTTTATCATATAAAAACAAACTGTATACCAATTTATCAAAAAGATATAATATAAAAAAGATATAATATAGAAAAGATATAAAAAGATATAGTATAATAAAAAGATATAATATAAAAAAATATAATATAAAAATATAAAAATACAAGTATAAAAAGTAACCGTAATACTACTAAAAGATATATATGTGTATCTCCTGGCAACAGATACGTCCTTGTAACAAGACACATATATAGTTAATTATGCAATAAACAATAGTATACTTTTTTATTTGATTACTTGTTACCTATTGCGGTTCCGGAGATGGAGGTGGAGTGTCGTTACGCATGTAAATNTGCCCAAGTGCAGTATTGAGAGTTTCCCGGATCTCATCCACATGATTTATCTCCATTTGGAGTGTTTGCGTGACACTCCTGATAATATTGTTGGCTATAGTTCTGAAACAGAAAAAATATAGTGTATAATTTCTGAAAAAAACTAGCTAGCTGTACAGGATAGTTGTATAAAGAGGTAAAAAATATTATTGATGTACTTACAAGTTGAGAGAGAGAGTGCTATTCCACTCGAATTCGACCCCTTGATCTCTGCTTACAACTTCCTCCATCGTTTCGTGCAATTGGCGAATCTTTGTCACTAGANTATTCACCGTGCTGGCTAGAACAACTGCCGCCGGTGCCACTGCTTCGCCAATCTCGTTGCACTCTTGCACGATGTCCATGTTTGAAATGAGACTGAGTNGCAGTCATCAAGCAGCTCATCTTTGTATACATCATTTTTTACATGTATTTAGAGTCTGTGTGTCGTTTCTCGCGTCCTGAAGGATGAACTTCTATCAGACTGCTACGTTTGTATATGGTCTATCTGTTTCTCTTCAGCCCTGCAATTATTTTATACCTAAGTGTGCATGACACTCCAAAGTATAGCCATGTCACATCAAGACGCTGTTCGTCATAACGGATCACGTTGCATATAAACGTGCCAAAAATGCGCAAATGTGCAGTTGCACACATGTTTTTTTTCTTGATAACAAAATGGTTTATCTGCTTCATTGCAGCTATATGAAAGTTTATACCACCATGGCCAAAAACTGACATATCGTGTAACACTACAAAATACGAATCGTTTAACCATAGTCAAACCACGAATGAACCATGTTTAACCATAATTGAACCATAAACGAACCACGTTCAACAATAAGCGAACCACGAACGTACCCCGTTCAACCATAATCAAACCATGAACTTACCACATTCAACCATAATCAAACCACGAACGTACCCCGTTCAACCATAATCAAACCACGAACGTACCACGTTCAACCATAATCGAACCATAATCGAACCACGAACGTACCACGTTCAACCATAATCGAACCACGAACGTACCACATTCAACCATAATCAAACCACGAACGTACCACGTTTAAACATAATCGAACCACGTTCAACCATAATTGAACCATAAATAAACCACGTTCAGCTATGAAACCATGTTAAACCGCGATTACTACTGCGTTAATTTATA
>NW_018023568.1:0-11492 GCF_002006095.1 Pseudomyrmex gracilis | reverse complement strand
TGTATAAGTCTCACACAGAATCTAGGTATACAAGAAATGTAAGAGAAAAATTAATATCGTGAAATACTATTTAATGTTGTATAAGATATGTTAAGCATATAATGTAAAAAACCTTGTAAACTGTTGAATACTTAATTAAAATTTCAAAATTGTAAAACGTTAAATGAGAAGTTATAATTTACGTTATAGTTTATTGTGTTTGTAAGAAAAAAAGATAGTAAAGTCTAAAACCAATAGTACCCACACAGCAAAACATATCATAAAGATATCTGGAAGATATCTAAATATCAGAATATCTGATTGCGTAAATACTAGTCAGATATCACTGAGATATCTGATTTAGATCTCAGATATACTTTGCTGTGTGGGTAATTANGGAATTATTTATAGTAAAAATTGTAGTTGCAATAAAATAATTTTAAAATTTTTTCGTAATTTTTACCATTATGCATTTATTTCTAATACTGTTTTGTGAACACATTCACATATTCTTTTCTCCTCGAATAACGTCTATAGAAAGAAATTTTAGAGAGATGTTCGCGAGCAACAAATTTTGAAACCTCATTCTTTTTATTACAATGTAGATACATAGATTACAACATAAATAATATCGGGTTTTTAACACAGNNNTTTATATTGTGTGACACGTTGTAATTTTTCATTCATTCAAAATACGATCGTCTTGTAGTTATTGATGATTTCTCAAAAATATAGGATCGCGCATATGTGCTTAGACGATACGTTGTCGATCTTGTTGTACATATAATTGGCTTGATTCGTTTGGTACAATTATGACACTTTATAGGTTTTGAATTTTAATGTTTTAATGATTTACTTTAAGTATTAGAAGCCGATATTACGAACAATAAAGAATGGAAACAAATTTACGGTTGCATGCATATGCATGGAGGCAGTGTGTTTCGTACTCTTTGCAAGAATGCTTCACTATCAAAAAACTAAACACTTAGATTGAACTTTGCTTTATGGAAAGTGAATATTTACACGTAACGTGAATATCTTTCACATTTTGCATGAATTTTTAACTTTTCTCGCAAACCGAGATTTATTTTTGTACATTGCTGCAGTTTCTTATCTAGTAAAAATACAAACAAATAGTTTAGACAAAAGTTATAAGAAAGATTCTTTTCTACAAGATTGAATATAGTTATTTTTATTGTAGGACCAATTGGTAAGTAGATATTGCAAAACCTCATATTTTAGACGTTATTTTTCTAAGATAGCGGCGACCCGCCGTGTTGGAAAACTTGGGATTTTTATTAGAAAACCGTACTTTAAGACATGTTCAAAAATAAAAACTACCGGAATTTTTGCAAGCAAAAAGTATATTTTGACTGAATTAGTAGTATAAATGGATTAGTAGTATAAATCTCGAAAAAGATACAAAACGCGTCAAGCACAAGAAATTATGTGTTCTATTAGAATTAACATAAATTTCAAATCAAAACTCAAACTCTTTTTTAGTTTGTGACATGGTGGGAGAGTTCCGTTTGTCTGCAGATTTATTGCCGACAACATCATTTGCCTACATCATGTTTCTCGACAATTTTTTGGCGCACACAAATTATTGCCTACATTTCAATTGCCTACAATTGTTTACAGGCTTGTTTGCTTACAAGCTCGATTGCGCACAAATATATAATATACTTTGTCTAGTATTTCTCACATTAAATATGCAATTGTCAAGCCTAAAGAATCATATCAGTGCAGTAAGTATCAGAATATTTACTACATTAGACGTATTATAATTATTAATCGAATATTATAAAATGCTCCATTATCATTTACTATCTTTGTCACTTACGCAAGTTTATAATGTTAAAAATCACCACTTCAATATTTATTATAAGATATGTTAATCATATAAGTTAAAAAACCTTGTAATCTGTTGAATATTTAATTAAAATTTCAAAATTGTAAAATGTTAAATGAAAAGTTTTAATTTACGTTATAGTTTATTGTGTGTGTAAGAAAAAAATAGTAAATTCTAAAACCAATATTAATTACAGAATTATTTATAATAAAAATTGTAATTGCAATAAAGTAGACTTTTTGTGTATATTACAATCGCAATTGTTTCTTTGAAGCACTGTTAAGTAAAACCGGAAGTATGATTACGTTACTCAAAGTAAGTCACTAATGGTACATAATTTTTAGTGAAGAAGAGACAGGGAGAGTCTACGTTATTGTATTTTTTTTAGAGCCGAAGTATTGATATTTGTATACTGACTACGCGTAAGACAGAATAGAATCAATGAGAGCTTTTCACTCTATATCTTGTTCTGATTGATTGATTCTCTTATGTCTTGTGCGATATTCAAAATTACCATGTGCCTCTACAATTATGTCACATTTGGTAGACTGCTTATTTCAAAAAAAAAGTAACAACCTCAGACCCCATATAACTTATACAATATTTGCGAAAGTTTCCTTTACGCGTGAGCAAATATAACAAAAGTAAGCACAAAACACTTTATGTTTAACGTGCACAAACAACAATAAAACAACTCAGTGACAAAGTTAGATGCACTTTTCACTCAATGTGTTAGCATATATGATGTAGGTTTGTTTCTCTTGCTTTTTGTGAGATACATTTTTTCTTGTGTCAAGCTTCCCACTTTGCTTTACTTTTGAAATTTATTATTTCAAACAGACTTGTTTAAATATTGTAAAATGTATGTTGAGTGAGTACTGTGCGTATTTGTACTAGTAATATATACATATAGAGCAAATACCTTACTTTGTTTATTTTAATAGATATCATACATGTTTCAATATAGATATACATAGCACAAATATAGCTCATACACCATATACAGCACAATCTATCGAAAAAAAGCAAAATAATAACAATGTTATTTTCAAAATTTTGATGATAAGACAGTTGTAAACAAAATAAAGAAGCTAAATACTTTCTAAGTAACAAATTCAGTATAAGTGACAAAACTTTACTTCAAACAATGATGTACAAAAAAAAAATCACGTATAAAAGAAACAAAAAACCTAAAAAAAATAACAAAAAAATAAACTTTGTCTATTTCTAACGAATGCAACGATATCAAAATGTACTATTTGACAAACGTTCTCGCGTCATACGTTAAGACAAGGTAATGCAAGTTTGTTATATGATAACAAAGTGATTCGAAGTACATAGAGATCGTCAATATGTACAGATTTCTTAATCGCGATTATTCAATAATTTCACTAGCAAAGGATAAGGAATTTCGACAAGTGACAAGCCAATACAGACTTTCTATAAAAGACGATAAGTTTCTAAAAACGACAGATGTGCTATAAACTCGTCAACTTTCACTATATTGACACTATAGTTTTTTATGTATGGAAGTTCTGACGCGCTATGTGTGGCGAATCAAAATTCGTTCGGAATCACTGTATTGTAAGTTGTAAGTAATTTTGCAGTTACAAAGGAGACTCGAATAAAAAAAACCAGTATCTAATGTTCTTCTATTACACAGTCACTATCAGATAATTTACTAAGTAACAATATATAAGTACAGTTTGTCTATGAGCCGATTGTGTGCGGGTTCTTTCTTTGTCGGAACTTGTTTTTCGACTGCTCTCTTCGTGTTCCCAAGTAAGCTTGTCACCTCTGTCCGGAAATCGTAAACAGTCGCTATCGCTGTTTATCAGAGTCTTGTCGATCGGAAAACATGTTCAAAATTTAGCCGTTGAGATACAAAGAATATTTCTTACAGTTATAATATATTTCTTACAAAGTCTTTACCGACTTCAATGCGGCAAGCAGTCGACAGCTCACGTGACTTTGTATCGCTCGTAAAAGTCAATATACAGCTTTGTCAGTAGTTGATGACACTTAGCTGAGTTGTTCGCAAATAATATTTTGCCTATTTAAAGCAGCTACACGATTTTTATTTTTTTATAAAGATAGCTCGAAAGAATTTGAGAGGTCTATTTGCGATTTGTGTCTCTCGACGGCGTCCAATGCGTCTTTTTTGATACGGAAAAGCTTCTGCATTATGCAGTCAAGCTATCACTTTACAAAATATATCTATGTTGGACTTTATGTATTGCTTTTTTTGGTACTTTGTTTAAACAAAGCATAAAGCTTTGAATGTATTTCAGTAGTTCTGCGTTTTATGAGCGCTTTCACAGATTCAGTAGTCTGATTTACATTGCTGTAAAGAAAAAGTACAATTTTCGACACATTATTAAATAAGATTTAAAGTATATTACTTAAGTTACTTATGTATTTTTTGGCAAGTATTATGTAATAACTGTGTTTATCGCTTACAGAAAAGTATTATTGAGGCATCAGTGATTAATGATTGTCGCTAAGTAATTTAATCATTAAATCGCAGTGATTTTTAGTACTTTACTTACTACTGTGTCAATAATTTTCAGTAGTGTAGTAATTGTAGTATGTGTGTTTGATAATTTTTGAATGATTCTTTAATAATTTAGTACACGACTCAATTACTGGTCCACTAAATGAGTAGTGGAATAAATTATTCAAGAATCATTGGAAGATTGTGTAATGAATTACTTGCTAGTAAAGGAACTATGCGATTCATTATTCAGACTCAATAATAAATCACTGAATCAGTAATATTAATACACAATAAATTAAGTTTTGAAGCTCTATGATGAGAGAGAATCCTTGACTCAATGATTTAGCTGTGACAAAACGTACTGGCACATTTATAATAATACAATAAAAAAAATATTTTTATCCATTGTTGCAGGTATATTGCACTGCAATAGTTTTAAAAAAATAATAAATTAAATAAATAAAATAAAATGTGTAAGATAGAGGTTGAGAATAAGTAAATAAAAATACTTACGATTTAATAAAGAACAAGTGGTCTCGCTGATTGAGTAAGGGGGCTGCGAATATAGAGATGTCGAATTGAAATCATCTTTAAACTTTGTTTAGGTCTGGTTGTTTTCCATGGAGTTCATCGGTCGATCGGCGAGATGATTTGCCTCCGAAACTTAATTTGAGTGAAACCTCGAATTAATTTCTCTTCCAAAACCCGATGTGCCCGTGATAGTTGTTTTCTTTTAGTAAAACTTTTGTTTTGGATTCTAGATAGAATCTATTTTTTGATTTTTAATCGCAAAGCGTTACATTACCAATTGAAATCGATATAAAATTTTCAAAGAAAATCCACTATATTTTGGAAAAATTTACTGATTTTCGAATAAATCTGAAACAAATTTTTATGCAAACGCTAACAGTAATTTATTCAGTAATTTACTATCAGAAATAAGTCTTCAGTAATTATCTAATAATTCTCACCACGGGAGACTTCGACGTTGTACCAATTGATTTGGACGAAATTTATAGGATTGATAGATGACTTTGTGGAATATTGCAGGGTAAAGTAATAATATGCACTACTCAAGCATTTGCGAGAAAATTGAATTTATAAATTTTGAGTTACCTTATAAAGATATTAAATAGATCGCTTAATAGAAGATCGCGTAGCGTAGCGGTAGCGTACTTGGTTAGTAATGTCGACGCTGCTGGTTTGAATCTTGATATACTTTTTTTTCTCTTCAAAATTCTACAATATAATTTAAATGTAAGTATTTTGTTTATTCTAAACGTAACGTTTTTTTTATTTATTGCATGTTATAATAGTGCATTTTTAGCATAAAAATTCTGTGACTTATAAAATACGGTAAAAATAAATAGATTAGTACTAATTACTATTTGTGTTCATAAAAAGCGGATAATTAGTTGTATGCAACATGTAAAACTATACGCAACATGTTTTATTTATTGGAACTAGATGAGACAATACATAATGCAGGATGATATTTGTCATAAAAACAATTGAAAGAATAATTTTCACGACAGTATGCACATCGTATGAACGCTGCAGTTTTACATTCACATGGTTTTTTCTTTAAAATATCTATTCAAAAACATACTTCGTTGACATTTATAAATATCTTTTTCTCGTTTGTTAATTTAAAAGCATTCCTTACAAAAAGGAAATACTGGCAGTAGGTAATATATTGCGGCAGTGGTACAAAAAAATTACTGGCATTCTGTGTAATTGCAAGTAATATTCTCAGTGATTCCTGTAATACTTAATAATATTCTTATGTAATTGTCAATAATATTTATATTATTGACTTTATTTATATGTAATCGGCAGTAGTAAGTATTCGTAAGGGTAGAATTGTATATTTACAGTTACAATAAATGTCAAATAATCATCTTGCATCAATCAGTTTGGAAGGTTTACTAACCAGATTTTATTAAAAATCTTTTTACTACTACAAATTTTTCACCAATTCTCGCTGTCAACACTTTTCTTGCATCTCGATTAAATGATTATGTCGTGTCTCTACTTTCGTCATGCTAATCGACAAAGTCGTACAACATATTTTTCAGAGAAAGGCTACCAAAAACTATAACGCTCGAAATAAACGTGACATCAAGCCAGTCACCGAAAACTTTTGCGTAAAACGGAAAAAATAAAATCTGGATTATAGCGATTTTGAATGCAGTTCCGAATTCCGCATATTTATCTAGTTAATAAATTCTATACATTTCTATCAATGGAATATCTGCCTATTTACAATATTTCATACAAAGTTTTGTAAATGAAAAACATTATTTCAAATGTTAGATTTCAAAGAAAACTATCTAATTATAAAATAAAACAGTCTGTATGTGAAATTATATTCTTATATTTAACCGTGAAACAAATATATATGAAACCATTACTTCTATCATCATACACGTACATAAAAGAGAACAAAAATAAGGTCGTTTTCTCAAACACAGATGTTTACTTTCTGGCACGTAGATATTGTTCCACTGAAACGATCGTTTCTTAGTTCTCGAGAATATCTCGAAGAGGTAAGATCTCGAAAACGTTACAAGGTTGATCTCGTTGTACTAGAAGTTCGTAATAATATTTCTTGCAAGATTTCTATCCTAATGCATTGGATATCAGTGTATAGAAGATGGTAAGTTCTTACTCCTATGTTTTCTTATATTTGTTGAAGATTTACAATTGTTATAAAATATAACGTTTCTAACCGTATGCAAATATTTGACAGTCACTATCGAACCATAAGTTTATTATGCAATGCAAAACGCGCTCAAAACTAATTAAGGTAGTTCTACCACGTAGGGCCAGATTTTGTGAGTGCTTAAAGCAATTTATTAAAAGTTACAAGAAAAAACTCGTACTATGCATAACTAAAAATATAATTATTGATGAAATAAAGTAAACTATTTTACATCACATTGAGTATAATTGCGGCGTTGCCACACATGGCGGCTATACTACGTATACAGGTTAAAATTTTGACATTTATCAGTTTAGATCAATTTATTAAATCAAAATGGTCGTTAACATTGTTATTTTTTTCAATGTCTTCTTAGTAGATAGTTTGAAAATATATTTGGTAGTTTTTGGAAAAGATCTCAAGTTTACCCGAGCAAAAATGGATTAGATCTAATTTAAATGTAACTAAATAAAAAAATGGAAAAATAAATCCAATTAGATTCAAATTAAATCTAAATAGATACAAAGTAAATCTAAATAAATATAAAGTACATTTAAATAACTGTAAGTCGATCTATGGAAATTTACACTTTTATTTATTATTAGATCTACTCTCGATCTATTCAGATCTATTATATTAGATCACCTCAATACAAACACACAAAAAATTTACGTATACTACATATGTCAATGTTTTATATCTTTATTCAACTTAATACGTTTCATTAAAGTGGTCGTTAATTAACTGTTTTTTTGTTTTAAAAAATTGAAGATTGGTATAAACAATATTATATAAAAACTTAGAATTTATGTCAGAACTTTAGTCTCGAGATAGAACTACCTTAAACAGGTTTCTCGAATTTAGTTTTGTTGAAAAATGTCAAATATTGTCGAACACATGGAGTATAAAAACTAAACAAAAACTGTACTTTGTTTTCTTATTCGTCTCTTCGTATGTCGAATTGCTAAAACCACTTCCGTGATAATATGTGTTGTGATGTGTGTGCGTGATAGAAATAAAAAACATCTCTTCTGATAAACATACTCATAATGGTCACACATCTGTGATTGCTGTTTGTGCATTTAATATTGCAAACGTTCGTTGTTTAATACTATTTTGCGTATTACTTTTGTTTTAATGTGTGTCTGTATTTCTTGTTTAACAAACAAAATAATTTTGTAGGCACGCATTACGCAAATGCTTATATTCTTCGGAACAATATGCTCAATATCTGTTATCGGAATAGCTTCTTCTATTGATAATAATTTGTCTCGGACATCGCAGTGTGTACACCCGATAAATTATACTATGTTCTTAGAAATACAAGACACTACTCTTTTTGTTAATTCCACTGTTGTACTAAATGTGTCATGCGACCAGCAATACATCAAATTACAAATTGGACGTTATTGTAATATACAAGATTTAAATATTAAAACTGCAAAGCTCTATATNTCTATACCACATTCGGAAGTCACTATATCACAGTCAAATACTACCAAAAATCGATTCAAAAATGTAGATATTAATTTCCCCAAACAACAGTGCAGAGGCCCTGTATGTCGTGCGGGAGGAAAAGCAAAAGTACCTATACAATCTGGAAAATACGTGATAAATTCAATGTATAACTGTACCTTAAAAGAAATTGCGATGTTTTTTACTTACATGAACCAAAGTGTAACAAACGAGTAAGTGTATAAAAATCTATTGCATGCTAACATATTTATAATGCTGCAAACATTATACAATTTCATATTTAAACTACATCTATTTCTACATTATCAAAATATTAGTTACCAGATATTTTTAATTTTAAATATTGCAACAAAAAATGTTTTACTATATATGATACTACTAGGTTTTACCTTATCTAATACAATTCTTAAATCTATTCTATACTTTATATACTAATATAATATAAAGACATTTACTAAATACATTTAATAATACTATACATTTTTGTACACACCGTTGGTATTTACTAAATAGAATTGTATTCTTTTAGTACTACATTTGTTTTCTTTATTTTTGTAAAAATGACTCTTATATTTTTAATGAGAAGTTATTATTTTGTATTACCGTATTATTGTGGTTTTGTTATATCTGATATTGTTTTTATTAGATTTCTGTTTTTATCGCGTATTCCTACTGAATGGATATTTCCATATTGGGAAAATCCAGCTACCAAAGCTAGATTTACCATTCGAATTAAACATACGAACACAGGTACAGCTCTAATAAATATACCCGAAACGTTTGAAACTACGCTTTATAAAATATTTGATACCACATCTTTAATATCCCCGCATTTGGTTGCATTAATTGTGATACCAAATGTATATAAGAGAACTACCTTAAGAACCGATAACGTTATTATTGAAAGCGACTTAAAAGATAGCACATTCTATGCACGAACTCTTATACTTGATATCGTCAGACGTCTCAAACGCATGTGGTATAATATTATACCACAGTCATATGTTCATTACTTACTACTTCCAATAACTGTAACTCATTACAAAAATATAGTAATTCCTAGGATGGTTTTCTTGAGGTAAGATGCATAACTCAATACAAAAACGAGTTTCTACACTATAACTCTGTACACACTGAAAGAAATGTACTGACAGTAACAATTATTTTTATTTTTAGTGAAGGTACCATTATATACGACAGAAAAGTAGATTCCATTATAAAAAACAGAAAAGCAACATGTTCCGTAGCACGTAGTGTGATACAAGAAATGTTTAGTGATTGGTTAGTTCCGTTTAGACAGTCTGATCTTTGGTTTATTGAAGGATTTTCAACAGTATACGGAGTTTATATTCGCGATCAGGTTAGATTATTCTTGTGCAGTATTTATTTAAACATTTTTACATAAATAGGATAGTTAAAAACCAGTGTTATTTTTAGAAATAATGTGGACCGTTTACATTGATATTACTATATTCATCTTTTAGTTTTTTTAAAATGATACGCAGTATGACATATTAGTATTTAAGTATGAAAACATATATATAATGTTTGTGTGAAGAGAATAATTTACATACTTTCTTCCTCATTTTGCTACTAAATTTCCTGCGTTTTTATTTAACTTTTTAATCAAGAATATCATCAATTTACTAATATAGCTCTTCGTGATATTCTTAATTAAAAAGATAAGTGAAAATACAGGAAATTTATTACACTACTACATTACTTACATACTATCTGAGATGCTTACATATGTGCTCATCATCAAAAGTTAATTTACCTTATTCTGTCTTCTTGATAGTATTACAATACAACTTTACTAAAGTCAATTGTGGTCCAAACACGACGGATATTTCTTGATTATATAGAAGCAATTACATATGAATCTCCATTTTCACAAAATTCACTCATATCACACAATTCAACTCTTACTAATCTGTGGCGAGAAAAAGGTAAAGAACCAGAAATTTATCGAGTACTCTTATTTTTTAACTCAACGTTTACATACTGATATGCCAAGAAGTATCAGATCTTACTCTATATCTTTCAAAAATAATGTAAATATCCTAAAAATATTGTAAAAATTTGCAGCTACACATTATCTTTATTATGTTTATTGTAAGTGAACACTTTTGGAGTTTGGTCGTAGTTTGCTTTTTATAACGTCTGAAACATGTGTCGTTTTATTGCGACAGACTTTATAATTGTTAATACAAAAGAAACCTGTGTTAATTGTACTTAAAACTTTGGGCCTTACTTTTAATGGAACCTTGTACTTTTATATCTTATGTAGTTTGAAATATGATACAATCCAAATCGATTAACAATTTTCAAACTAACAAATGTAATACGTGATATAATATTTCTGGTACTTTTATATGTAACCAAACAATAATAATTTATAAATATCGGTAATTGTATTTGTACTTGTAGTACAATCCAGAGAAAATTACTCTTATCGAATGCTTGATGATATTGGGTGATTATGTAGATCAAACAAAAAAAGTAATACTAAAGTGTTACTGTAATTCCAGTAAACACAAAGTAAAATGTAACGTAACATTAATGGTATAATTTTACACTCACTAATATAACTGCTACGTACAAAGCGTGTAACATCACAATTACATTGTTAAGTAAGAAATTATAACAATTATTACCTTACTGTTATTTTGTGTTTAATGCGAATTATACAAACAGATGAAAAACATACAACCTAACATTATGAAATATATATAAATAACAATATTAAATTTAAATTGTTATGTGTGTTAGAGTTAAATAATCTTCAATTTGTAAACGTATTATTTATTATAATTATTTTATTACATCAAATTTCAAAACTTCAACATTATGAATTATGTTGTAGCATTCAGTACTTTATATATGCTGAATACCGTCTTTCAACAAGATTTTCTATATACTTCTATATTTCAAGAAGCCGTACACTTATATTATTACAGGTGAGTATATATAAATCATTGGAG
>NW_018023567.1:4990-11436 GCF_002006095.1 Pseudomyrmex gracilis | reverse complement strand
CAGAGAGAGAGAGAGAGTTCCGTCCTCTCCCGAGACAAAGAACGGACGTACGGTCGGGATCTCAGCAGCTATCGAGTCGCTCGGTCGAGGTGTTCCCTCGGGAAGCTCCTGACTTCGAGATCGGATATGATCTACCTCAGACGGCCCGAAGTCTTCTTTTTATACCGCGGATGCTGCCCCTGAAATCAGTGTTGCTGTCGGAGAGGGTCCCCTGCTCCGTACGGCGAGGCTTGAACGGCGCGGGGATTACAGATTAAATTCAGAGGCGCGGTGAGATGCGCAGTGTGGGACGTTGGTAGCGTTCTAAGACCCGGCGAGGCGCTCAGTGCGGGAGGCGATAGGTTCCTTCGTGACGGTTTGTGCGGAGCAGGCCGTGAGTATTGTATTGAGGCGCGGTAAGGCGCGCGGTGCGGGGAAGTCGTGTTGTTTTGAGGAGCGGTGCGGTGCGTTGTCGTGTTGTGCGTATTCTTTTGGCGCCGAGTGCCGCGTTTTTTTCTGTTACTTATGCCGAGATTGTTGGTCGGTCTTGATGGTAACGATACGATATTATGCATTGTTACACATCACAAAAAACAAAGTTGTTAATGGTGGAGGAGTTGAAACAAGCCATGATAGTAAGTGTTAGGGGCAACAAAACTTACAATTTTGCACAAGAGTTGCAGAGTCTGCGCAATCAACCGCAGGTGCACTCAAAAAGCAGCTTGTTAACGTTACATCTTTTTTTAGATAAGGATGACATCATTCGAGTGGTGGAAAGGTTACGTAATGCTCCCATAAAATATTCGCAAAAATACCCTATTGTTCTACCTAATAAGCACCATCTTACTAAACTAATAATTAGAGACATACATTATAAAAACCTACACGCAGGCCCACAAGCCGTTTCAACAATTATGCGCAACAATTATTAGCCACTTTCGAGTAAAAAGGCAATACGACGTGTATTGAACACCTCGACCGAGCGACTCGATAGCTGCTGAGATCCCGACCGTACGTCCGTTCTTTGTCTCGGGAGAGGACGGAACTCTCTCTCTCTCTCTGCCAAGCGACTCGGCAAACCGATCTTAGGCTGATCCCGTTCCGTTCCGGGGAGGAAGTCCCTCTCTGCCGAGCGTCTCGGCAAACGGAATTTCCCGTGTCTCTGTGTGGTCTCGGGGAAAGGAAACTCTCCTTGCCGAGCGACTCGGCGAACCACGCACCCGATTATCCCGCTCCGCTCCGGGAAGGCCCCTCTCTGCCGAGCGTCTCGGCAGGCGGACGATCCTACCCTCACGTCCGATCCCGGAGAGAAGAGCTCTCCCTGCCGAGTGACTCGGCGAAAATCGGACGTCCCTGTACCCCTCGGGAGGTGTAGCCTCTCGGGCGAGCAATTTGGCGACGAATAACCGCAGATAAAACGGCTGCGGCACGGCTCGAGCCTCGATCGCGTGAACCGGCAAGGTCACTGACCTAGGACATACCGCACCCGGCATTTAAACACCGGTAAACAGCCATCGAACTGCGAGCGACAGGCAGAAGCTCGAACGTCTTCCTCAAAGTACGCCGCCGAATAAAAACACCATTACCGCATCTCGATGAATTCGGGACTTATTTTTTTTGTAAATATATACACACGTGCTACGAACTGCCTATTATTTTGTTTTGTCTTCTTGCATAAACCGTTATTGCGAACTTTTTTTTGTTTTGTAGACACTTTTTTTCTTTTTTTTTCTTTTTGATTAAAATATATTTTGTTTTACTAGTCACAAAACCGGAGACTGTGTTGAGTATTTTTTTTCCCCGCTCCCTGATCCCGACGAGCTATCTTGTGCCTAATAAATCAGAATATTACATGTGTTTTAGGCCGTTAGTTTTGAAACGTAAACAGTAGGCAATTACCCGCTTTAATCGTGACAACGATGAAAAACGTTTTATAATACTTTGATCAGCGTTTCTCTCTGTACCTTGAACGAGCAAGCTTGTTGTCCGTCTTTCTATTACGTCGTTTAAAACGTTTTCTTTATTGAATGGTATAAGGACTGAATTTTGATGTAAAAATTATGGGCCCTCCCACCAAATTTGTCGTTCTTTTAATTTCTCCGGATTTACTCCTCTAGATAACAAATCAGCAGGATTGTCTTCTGACTTGACATGGTACTACCATTGGGCGTCTTTAGTTTCTTGTCGTATTTCGGCCACTCTATTTGCCACAAACGTCTTCCACTGTGTAGCTTCTTGTGCTAACCATGACAAAACAATGGTTGAATCACACTAATAATATATGTTGTATATTTGTATTTTGAACGCTTTTAACACGGTTTTGCATAACTTGGCTAATAAAACTGCCCCACATAACTCTAATCTTGGTAATGACAGTTTCTTAATAGGAGCCACTCGTGACTTGGCGCACATGAGTCTGACCGTATATTTTGTTCTTAAAACAGTACTACGAAGATAAAGACAAGCACCGTATAGGTACCTGCTTTCAAAGCAACACAAAATCCATGCAACTCTACTTCTACCGGATCATCGTAAATTATTCTTGTTGGTGTAACAATGCAATCGTTACGGCCGGGACCGACCATCCGTCCCGGCACAAAACCGCATAGCGCCTAATAAAACTTAATAATTACAGCGTGTATCAAAATACACGCTGTACAAGTGGTTGACGCTCCGCCGCACCGCGCACAACCCGCGCCTAGAAGCGGTCTGTGTACCGCTCACCGCGCGCTCCCCGCGTCTACGAGCGAGTTGTGCCCGCACCGCGCGACTCACCGCGCTACGAAACAACTTGCGCGACAAACAATTTGTTGTCTTCCCCGCATTTTCACGACCCACTCCACGGAAAATTGCGGGTATATAAGCCGGGGCAAAAATCAACGTGGCAGATCAGCTCCGATCTCCGAATCAGGCGAGAAGCACCAAGGGAAGCTTTTCCTTGATCGGGAAAACCGATAGCAACTCGAGATTTGACTTCCTATCTGCACCGGGAGAAAATACTCTTTCTCTCAGCCGGACAAACCGGCAACCGATCCGTTCCGCTCCGGGGAATCTTGCATTCTCCGCCGGGAAAATCGGCTTTCTTACCGTTCCGCTCCGGGGAATCTCGTGTTCTCCGCCAAGTAAACCCGAACCTGCTTTGAGCCGTTCCCGAAGAAAGTTATTCTCCGTCGAAAAAACGAGTAAACCGCGCTACGACCAGCAAAAAACCAACCTTGCGCCGGCACCGCCGTAACCACGTCAGCGATACATCGATATTTCGAGCAAACCGATTTTTTTTTAACTCGACAAAGCAACTCGTAAGAAAAGCTTATTTTCCGAAGTTACTCTTTTTTTCTTTTAAAGTTAATTTTAGTAATTTTCTTTTTTTTGTTAAAAACCTACTTTTGTTTCTGAAATCTCACTTTTCTAAATTTACGTGGTAAAACTTACTTTCAGTTTTCTTGCTTTTAATAAAAACACTTTATTTGGTTAATCATAAAACTGATTTTAAATAAAAAACAGAAACCGCTCATAAATATAACAATAAGAAAGATAGGGAAGGTCGCAAAACGAGCAAAGACAGTAGGTGGTGTATTAAATAAGTATATTGAAACATTAAACAAATAATAGACGAAACGTTTCAACTTACAATTAAGTCTTTTTCAGTCGCAATAATAAATAATAGTAATGAAAACAAACACTAAAATAATAATAAATCTAAAAATACAATGAATGGACACACGTAGTTACATTTTTTAACCTGAAGATCTTAGTAATAGTGATTAAGGTCATACAGTGCTTGATTGCCGCCAGGTTGTCCATGATATTAAAATAAGTCCTATGGAAAATACGTACGCAATAAGAATCAATAAGTAAGCAGTAGTTGTTGATTGTTAGTTACAGTTTATCGATGTAAAGTCAAACTGTCGGAAAGAACTCAAGGCAGAAACATATATACATCCTCCCCTTCCACCGAGGAAATCGTTTTATCGTTATGTTTAAAATTTCAAGTTGTTTAAGAGGTCGAAATAAAAACGATCTAACATATCGAGATCGTTTATTAAGTTTAGACCATGAGGCTGTAATTTGATATGTATCATTTCTGAGATGAGCCTTTTATGAAAATTAGATTCTTGGTCCAAAATATTCACATCATTAAAATCAAAGGAGTAAGAAAAATTCAGTCTATTTTGAGAGACGACTGATAATTGAGATGTACGGATGTTATTCATATGTTCTTTTATTCTCGTTTGTAATTGCCTTTTTGTTTGTCCCACATATGACGCATTGCAATCGATGCAACTCAATTTGTATACAACATTTGTTTGAAGTTTAAATGGAGTGATGTCCTTATATGATTTAATAACATAACTAAGTCTATTTAAACATTTATAACCCATCATAATATCTGTGTTTTTAAAAGAGAGTCCAACCGATTCAGATACATGTTTAATGTAAGNAAAAACAACAATGTTTCTCTCAGTATTTTTCCCTGTGTGTCTTTAGTTTGTTGAGAATGAATTAATTTTTTAAATTTATTAGTAATGTTTTCGAAGATCATGTCTAACGGATATCCATTATTAAGTAAGACATTAATACAGAAAACAATATTCTTCTTATGGGAATCTGGATGGGATAATAATAAGGCTCTGTCAATAAGACTAAAAATCACTCCTCTGAAACTGATTCTACTCTGAATTTTCTTTTTCTAAACCGAACCCTGTTCCCGACAAGCTACTCCGCAGCTGTAAATAAATAAATCAAAAGGCTTCGACGAAAAGTCAAACAGTTACATAACGCCCAAACAGTTCATACAAAATAGAAGTTAAAGTAATATCAGAGCAGCTCTAAGGATATAACTCGCGACGCGACTACAGTGTAACGGTTCGATTTTTCGTAAAGAAATATTTCCGTTCTTTAAGTAAGTTTAATTGCTGCGAATTAGCTCGTCAGAATCAGGGAAGGTAGGAAAAGAGTGAACTCGGTGATTTATAATAACAAGTAAGATATGATTTATTCAATTAAAAAAAACACAAATAAAAATAATATGTACAAGAAAATGAAATAACGAAAATAATATGCTGAGGAATTTACTCTTTAGATTCTTCGAATCGCGCGTGAGAAAGTCACGTTTTTANCCGGTTCGGATATGTCTATGGACAAAAACTAAACTATGTACAGACGGCTGGTGATTTAAACGCGGAACCTCGGTCAAGGCCGTTAAGACGCCTCGGCTAGATGTTTTGACGCGCGAGTTCCGCGGTATCGCTCGCAACGCGGGTTATCGCGAGAACCGTCTTTATCGCGGAGAAAGTTTCTTTTTCGAGGTAACAGAGATTTATACGATGTCGTCACAAACTGGCTTTTATCGGTTTCGGGCAAAAAATATTTACAATGTGGAAAAGTCACTTTCTTCCGAAAAAATAGACTTGGTTGTTCAGCTGGTCTTTTCTACGCTCGGTTTTTAACAGAACGGAGGCCAGCGTTCCCGATGGAAAACCGTGAGGTTCCCGGAGGGCTCTTAGTGAGAAGATAGCCGGGTTTCCCGGCGGAGAATCGGAAGAATCCCCGATGCGGAGCGGAAAGAGAGCCGGTTTTCCCGGCGGAGAATCGGAAGATTCCCCGAGCGGAGCGGAAAGGATGCCGGTTTACCCGGCGAAGAATACGAGATTCCCCGGTGCGAAACGGACGGATGCCGGTTTACCCGGCGGAGAATGCAAAGATTCCCCGGAGCGGAACGGAAAGGAAGCCGGTTTTCCCGGCGGAGAATACAAGATTTCCCCGGCGCGGAGCGGATGCCGGTTTACCTGGCGGAGAATACAAGATTCCCCGGTGCGGAGCGGAAGGGATGCCGGTTTACCCGGCGGAGAATACGAGATTCCCCCGGAGCGGAGCGGATGCCGGTTTACCCGGCGGAGAATACGAGATTTCCCGGTGCGGAGCGGAAAGGATGCCGGTTTACCCGGCGGAGAATACGAGATTCTCCCGGAGCGGAACGGATGCCGGTTTACCCGGCGGAGAATACAAGATTTCCCTGAGCGGAGCGGAAAGGATGCCGGTTTTCCCGGCGGAGAATACAAGATTTCACCGGCGCGGGGCGGATGCCGGTTTACCTGGCGGAGAATACAAGATTCCCCGGTGCGGAGCGGAAAGGATGCCGGTTTACCTGGCGGAGAATACAAGATTCCCCCGGAGCGGAGCGGATGCCGGTTTACCCGGCAAAGAATCTAAGATTCCCTCGGAGCGGAGCGGATCTCTGAGTTGCGGTTGGTTTGCCCGACTGAGAAGAAGCTTCCCTGCTTGCTACCCGTAAGACCCGGAGATTGGAGCAGATCTGATTTCCCTGATTTTCGGGCCGGCTTTTATACCCAAATTTTCTCCGGGGCGGGGGTTGACAAGGATGCGCAAATAAACGGGTGATACTCTATTGACCACAGTACGATTCGACACCGCTCGATTCGACACAGATTTATTCGACACCAAAT
>NW_018023567.1:0-4560 GCF_002006095.1 Pseudomyrmex gracilis | reverse complement strand
GATCGGTGTCGAATCGTACTGTGGTCAAACGGAACACGCCCGAATAAACAGATGTTTGTTTGTCGCGGTGAGTTTCGAGGCGCGAGGAGGCGCGCGGTGCGGGCGCGGTACCAGCTGGTACTTGTAGGCGCGGTGTAGCGCGCAGTACGGGGACGGCGCGCAGGCCGTTTCGCGGCGCGGGGAAACGCGCGGTGCGGGCGGCGCGCAAGCCGCTTTTTGGTGCGGGGAAACGCGCGGTGCGGGCGGCGCGTAAGTCGCTTTTTGGCGCGGGGAAACGCGCGGTGCGGGCGTCAGCGTATATTTTAATATACGCTTGTTTCAGGTGATTATTTGGCGCAAAGCGCCGCGTTTTTAGCCGGGACGGATGGTCGGTCCCGACCGTAACGATTTGCATCGTTACAACAGCTTAACCCGACGTGTGGTTTCGTGAAATTTCAATTTCATTTCAATATTTCTTTTATTCTCTTTTCTTGCTTGTTTCGTAAGATTTGTTACAACCATGGCTTGAATACAAAAGTTCTTTAAAGAGCAACTAATCATTAAATTGAGGAGTCGTATTTCGACTCAACAAAAACGATAGACGACCTGCGTCAGAGATTAAGAACATTCACGAGAGAGAATCCGACGTATCCAGGAGGACAATGAGCCTCGAACGAAATTGAGTGCACACCGGTCACTTTCCCACCTGCGATTAATGCAAAGAAATCCTTGAGCCAGCTGCGTAAGTGGTGGGTGCAGTTCGACGGAAATATCTTCTTGGATTCCTGGAACAAATTGAGGAATTAGCCGAAGCAGCCAAATGTCCAAAGGAAATCTTATTAAGATCTTTGCCAGGTTTGTTGCGTGGAGAAGAGTTACTATGGCACAGGAATAACAAGATGTTTTTTAACACGTGGCAACAATTTTGGCAGGAATTTTTGAGACAATACTTGTCGCCGGCCTTCCAAGAAAAACTGGCAACAGAAGTGCTCAACCGCAAGCATCGGCAAAATAAGCCGTTCGAAACTTACGCCACAGAATTACTCACAAAAATGCGCTGAGCGGGAGAATATTCGGCAGAACAGCAGCTCCAAGAATTATACGCCAACATGGCGCCGGATTTCAAATTTTACATTCGACGAGAGAGTTTCCAAACGATCGGCGAACTGCCATCATTGGTCGCCGAATATGAAGAATTGGAAGAACAACACAACAAATTCCGAAAACCATCGGTAGCCACTACAGCCGCGATGTACAATCGAGCAGAATGCTGTTGGCGCTGCACACAGCAATGTGAAAGGCCAGCAGAGAAATTGTGCTCACAGTGTGGGAAAGATGGGGTCTTAACAAAAGATTGCCACTCACTGCCGGGAAACTCTACGAGGACCGGAGAAACCGCCGCGACAGTCCGGTCCAGTCCGTAGAAATCACTTTCAAACCACGGCCATACATTTGGATAAACTTCTATGAAAATTCCATTGATACATTATTAGACACCGGATCCGACCTTTCATTTATTAACAGCACAGCTGCTGCTCTGTCGAAAAAACAAGGTTATACCGAAAAAGCCATAAAGACAGGAATAACAATGGCCGACTGAAACCGTTCCAGCGTCAAGGCAGCACCGGCTTAATATAGAAGTCGCAGGAAAGAAATATAGACACCAGTTCCTGGTAATGCCATCTTTACCGACTCCGATGCTCATCGGGGTAGACCTGTGGCACAAGATGGAGATACCGATTTTGCCTTCCGAAGAAACCAGAAATATCAATAAACAAGGCCGTGATATGTGCTCGATATCTCAGGGTTTGTCGCTGGCGGCTCACGAAAAAAAACGCCTAGAAAAATTCCTCCACGAGGAATTCCAGAAATTTTCGGACGTCAGGGGGCCAACCAATGTTCTGCAACATCACATTCGGTTAAAAGAAAACACAACAATTAAACAAAGAATTTCCTTCATGTGTTCTAAACTTAAATATTCCTCCATGAGTTTTTGATATTGTTTCTTCTATTCTGGTTGCTTCTCTAGCCTTCGCTCTAACACTTTCAATCGGTTTTCTGCTATGTCATATAATTCTCCCAGCTGCTCCGCCTTTGTTTTTAACGGTAATCGTACGACAAAATGTTGCTCACATTTGTTCTCTTTGGCTGATCCTTCCATCTTTATCTCTACCGTGTGTTACGACAAAATGTTCCTCACATCTTTTTTCTTCGGCTGATCGATGTACTACTGATTCTACTTCTTCGATTTCCCAAAATTGTTTTAGTTGCTGTAGCAATCTAGTATTGACTGAGATTCCACAATATGAATTGTTGTCACACTGCTTCATATTGCCAACTTGTATCAAACCTGATATTATCCATCCAAGTAACGTTTCCTGAAAAATAGAAGTATTTTTTGCTTTTCGAATTTGTCCGTATTTGCATATCAATTCTCAGAAAATTGATACACCCAATAGCACATTTATTTCTCCTGGAGTGAAGTAGGTAGGATCTGCCAATGTTATCTTAGCTGGTATATCAAACGCGGTTTCATCAATCTTAACCATCGGCAATTGTCCCGTTATTCGTTCAACGACCAGCATAGGAATCTTAAATTTATACGATGAATTCACTCGAGATTCAATTGTTGCATATATCTTTCAAATTGCGTTAACCAAAGTGTTGTTAATACCTATAATTATAGTATCAATATTCTCATATTTTAATTTCAATTGCTCACTCAAACCTGTTGAGATCGAGGGAGGTGAAGGACTTGGTGAGGAAGAAGATTAACAAACAAAGATGTTTTTTNGGGTTTGAACCGCGTTAGTGTCATGTTAATACCGACGTTTCGTGATACTGAGTATCAGGCAGCTTTTCAAACCCTGATGAAGTGAGTTGTAATGTTCACAAAACGTCGGTATTAAAATGACACTAACGCGGTTCAAACCCGAAAAAACATCTTTGTATGTTAATACTACACACCGCGAAAGCATCAAATATCAGATGAAGAAGATTCTTTTATAGAAAACTGGCGTAGTTTATTACTTACAAGTTTACAGTTGTTGTACAAATAACGCACGCTAATTCAGACACTTAGCTGTTGTTTTATTGCGGTAAACTCTCCGGATGGACTCGGAGCCACACAGTATTGTCACCAGCTTCTTACGATCTGTCTGTCGTTGCTCGCGATCAATCTTTTAAAGAGATCAATTAACATTTTAATAAATAACAATTATCCAATACATTTTATTTTCAAAACCATTAATAGATTGAGAGCGTTGTTTACTAGTAAACTTAATAAACATATTTCCGATTCTTTACTAGAAGAAGATGAAACACAAGAAAAATTCTTTTTTGTATCCCCTTACATTAGCGATTACGTTATTAAGTTCACATCAAAATCAATAAGAAAAAGATACATCCTGCATATTGCAATTTAAATCAGTTAACAAAATATATCAAAACACATAAAGACCCTATTCCATTCAACCAACAAAAAAATGTTGTTTATCGCATTAATTGTCAACAATGCACATCTTCATATGTTGGCCAAACTAAAAGGCAATTNGCAACCAGAATCAAAGAACACACCAATTATGTCATGAATAGACACGTAGATGCATCAGTAGTAGCAAAACACAGCAATGAGACAGAACACAGTTTTGAATGGAATTCGATTAAAATTTTAGATACAGAACGGAATTACCACAAAAGACAAACATCCGAAATGTTACACATTAAGAAACAAAAGCATGGTTTGAATTTAATGAAAGATACAGAGACGTTACATGATTCGTACATCCTTATACTAAGTAAATTACAACTTTAACACACAGATGGAGCGTTGTTTCATTGTCAGTTTGATTTGTAGATAAATGACACAGTGTCGATTAAATGTTTGAATAAGTATGACTTGATTACTCGATACTCTGACATCCTATTTCATATATTTGTTTTTGACAGTTTCAATTTTAACTTATTTTATTAACATGTAAATAATTTACACCATTATCTCAGGTATGGAATTTGTGATAGAAGTAACATTGTAATGTTGGTAATTTACTTTGTTGTATGTTGTCTCTAATTATTACTTTTTAATGTAACCAGATTCAATTGATAAGGACTTCAATAAAAAGTCGAAACGTTTTGAAGCTAAAATTTAATTTATTTAATTATTGCACAACATCCTGCACTGGCTCTGTATAGCCGTTAACTTTAAATATTGATTATTTAAAATTTAGTTAATGCTAGAACACAACATTAATTTGACAACATAATGTTATTATTCTACAGATACTTAGCGCAATGAGATTCTATTTTAAGCAAGCACACTAAGTTTTGTACAGGGAAATCAACAGTGCACGCTATTATCCCTGAAACTTGTAAAGCAATTTGGGAAGTACTGCAACCAATTTTTCTCCCAGTCTTGAATAATATATGGAATAAAGTGGCAAATGGATTCATGGATAATTGGCAATTTCCTAATTGTCTCGGTGTTATTGATGGCAAACATCCCGAGTAGAAAATGATTAAGGTTTGCCTGCATTTTGCTCCGGGCGCAATCAGGTAATGTCATGGCTTGCCTTATTTTGGAAA
>NW_018023566.1:16470-17745 GCF_002006095.1 Pseudomyrmex gracilis | reverse complement strand
TATCATCCACGTCTTCAGTTCACCTTGGAGGTGGGTGGTGATAGACTCAATTTTTTAGACATGACTATTATTAAAGATAATAATAAATTAATACATGACTGGTATCACAAGCCAACGTTTTCTGGTAGATACCTTAACTATTTTTCCAACCATCCTACATGTCAAAAAAAAGGCACGGTTTTTAGCCTTGTTGACAGAGCCTTTTTTTAATCACATCCGAAATTTCATTCAAAAAACTTTGACTTTATTTTTAATTTATTACTTGACAATAATTATCCTATGGACTTCATTTTTGACAATCTTATAATCAGACTGAAACAGAATTTTTATAAAAATAACGATATAAGAAGGTTTTTGTCTAACAAGAATTCTAATGAAAAGCAGCATAACTGGTTTGTCTTACCTTATATCAATAAATTTTCTGAGAGATTTTCTAATATATTTCCTACTGACTCTCACAACACGTTTAGCTTATTTTAACCTAGACAAACTGGGAAAATTCATCAACGTTCTTAAGGATCCTTTACCTCTTTTTTCACATCCATCCGTGGTTTATAAGATCAATTGCCGCGATTGTGCAGCTTCTTANGTAGGACAAACTGGCAGAATGTTACAGGCCAGAATTAAAGAGCATAAATGTCACATCAATAGAAATTCCACTCAGAAGTCTGTTATTACTGAACATAGACATCAATTTTCACATGATTTTGAGTGGGATAAAGTAGAAATTTTGGACTTTGAGAGATCATACAGAAAGCGGTTGGTGTCAGAAATGCTCCACATAAAAAGTCAAGTCAGCGGACTTAATTTACAGTGCGATACAGATAATTTGGATAACGCCTATTTACCGTTTGTCGATAAGACATCGTAAATTGATATGTTTTTACGTTAATTTTAAGTTTTCTGTCTTTACACATGCGTTGTTTCCCAGTCGCATTTCCACCTTTGTAAAGTGTTGGTCGGGATGGCTAGTGTGGATATCCTTGATCAACATTGAGCGACATATTTTTTACAATATAATCTGTAAGTGACTCTGTATATTTTGTGTATTTTTTGCGATTTTTGTTCAAGTCTTTTTTGTAATTTTTTATTATTTGTAATCTAATATTTGNTTTTACACGTTATATTTTGTAGATATGCATTTGAAAAGGACCTAATACAAGGTNGAAAGCGTTTATGCTTATTTATTTATTTAATTGTATAATAAACGGATTAATCACATACACTCTAACAACTGTGTTATTTGCTTCAATAGCCAAGTATCATTATTTATTT
>NW_018023566.1:9053-15855 GCF_002006095.1 Pseudomyrmex gracilis | reverse complement strand
CGGTGTCGAATCGTACTGTGGTCAAACGGAACACGCCCCTAAAAAACCTACTAAGAATAAATTGATATACTGACACGGGGTGGTTCCCAGCTACAGTTACAGTGTCTATTAGTGTGAAAAAGAGCATATCAGTGTGTCTTATGATACTGTGTTACACAGTGTCTACTAGTGCAAATAGACACACTGATATGCTTTTTCTCACACTAATAGACACTGTAACCGTAGCTGGGAACCACCCCGTGTCAGTATATCAATTTATTCTTAGTAGGTTTGTTAGTCTGTTATACATTCTATTTTTTATTAATTATGTTTTTAATGTTTGCCGTATTTTAATTTTTACTTATTATATTGACTTCATTTTTCTTATAGATTTCTCTTCTTCTAATAAGTTTAAATTATCTGACAAATAATTATCAATTCTTTTCTATAATATACCGTAGGCAACTTGCTATTTATGTAGGTAAGATCTATTCATTTGTTTCTAGATTTGTTGCATCTAACTCATGCTGATATTTTCAGTGTCGTTTGTGTAGCCAGAAAGCATCCACAATATACTAATGCACAACTTTCAAATTGCTTTATATGAATGCATTCTCCTAAGACAACAATCGATGACAAAGTTACTAAAAAATACTCTTTACTACACAATACAGCATATGCAATAATTATGAAAACAAACAACGTTCATATTATTAGGACCTTGAATAAGTTCTCGCTGTTTTCCAACAGATGGCGTTGCCAGAACTGCGTGCGTGTAGTTTTAAATGATAACGCATTTATAAGGAAATACCATAAAAAAGCTTGAAATTTAGTGTATGTCATTTCGCCGAAGTGTAAACAACTTTTTTTTCATTGTGTTAAACATGTCAAGTTTCGTGCCAAAAAAAGAATATTTGCGGGGAATTTTATTGCACTATTTTATGCAAAACAAATTTGCAGCTGAAGCACACAGAATTCTTGTTGAGACTTATGGCGACCATGCTCTGTCAAAAACAACACGCAAAAATTGGTTTAGACGCTTTAAAAATAATTATTTTGATGTTGAAGATAAAGAACGCTCTGGCGCATCAAAAAAGTTTGAAGAGGAATAATTGGAGGCATTACTTCATGAAGACTCATGTCAGACGCTAGCTGAACTTGCAGAATCATTAGGATTAGATAACACAACAGTTTTGAAAAGTTTGAAAGTATTAAAAATGATTCAAAAGCAAGGACATTGGGTGCCGTACGAGTTGAAGCTGAGAGACGTCGAACGGCGTCTTTTTACCTGTGAACAGCTGCTTCAACGGCAGATAAGGAAAGGTTTTTTGCATCGTATCGTGACTGGCAATGAAAAGTGGATACACTACAATAACCCTACGCGTAGAAGATCGTGGGATAAGCCCGGCCATGCATCAACATCGTCGGCAAAGCCGAATATCCATGATTTAAAACTTCTGCTCTGTATTTAGTGGGATCAGCTGGGTGTAGTTTATTATGAGCTGCTCAAACCGAACAAAACCATCACGAGAGATCGCTATCGACTACAATTGATGCGTTTGAGCCGAGCATTGAAGGAAAAACGGCCGTTATACGAGCAGAGACACGACAAAGTGATTTTGCAACATAACAACGCTCGGCCATATGTCGCACAACCGGTGAAAATCTACTTGGAAACGCTTAAATGAGAAGTCCTACTCCACCCGCCGTATTCACCAGACATTGCCTTTTCCGATTGTCACTTGTTCCGATCGATGGCACATGGCCTGCCTGAGCAGCACTTCCATTCTTATGAAGATGCCAAAATATGGGTCGTTTCTTAAATAGTCTCAAAAGACGTGTCGTTTTTCCGACGAGGAATTCAAATGCTGCCAGAAAGATGGGAAAAAGTAATGACTAACAATGGGCAATACTTTCAGACATATGTTTTTTACGACTTTTTTTTTAAATAAAGCATCCATTTTCACGAAAAAACAGCGAGAACTTATTCAAGGTCCTAATAACACATGTAGCGCACAATGTACACAGCAAAAATATCCGAGATATTTGCTCATATATTTCTTTTGCTTAGATTTTAGAATACCTTTGTCATCCAATTTACTATAAGAAAAATATTAATTGTACTTCTTACTTACGGGACATATCGTCTTCCATAGCGTGGCCTGTCACTTTTCTTCAGCGCTGCGCTCGGTTTTGTCTTTCTAACTAAAAGATGACAAGCGCGACGCGGGCGCGACTTACTATATACGAAACAATAAAAACTCGCGTATGCCGCCACCCTGTGCGCTGCATTCGTAGTTTTCTGATTATTGCGTATATCGTGTATTGTGATGTATTGAGCAGTGAAGAGTTGTGGCTTATTGGTGCTTATTTTATACATCACTTATATCTGTGATATTTATTGTTAATATCTATGATATCAATCTGTGATACTTGTACTACTAGATTGATTGAAATAACTACGTGATTTTCTTGCTAGTCACCATATATTCTGTGTATGTTTAACTCGCTCGATTTAGTGGTAACGTCAGTCAGAAACCTGATGTCGAAGTAAGTCATTAAACTTACTGTATATTTTTTCTTTTCATTATCTTCTAATTTAATTCTTTCTTTTTTGTCCTTTTATCGTATACTGAAATGTGCGATTCACAAAAAAAATCAAAGAGAAGTTTTTTAGAAGCTTGGCTTAAAGATGACCGATATAAATCTTGGATACGGAAAGTACCGTCAAATGATAGTCTTTTTCATTGCACTATATGTAATAAAGATTTTTCTTGTAACACGCGCATTTCAAGACATGCGGATTCTTCGTGTCATAAAAATAATATTAAAGAAAACACATGTGTTTCCTTCAATAATAATGATGTGAATGGTAAACCAAATACTTCGGATACATATAAATTTCAAAAACAATGGTTGGAAATAAAGCAATTTCAACCATGGTTATGNGAAGTATCGCATAACAATAAATTATTTTTCTGCTCATTTTGTGACAAATCTATGTCAGCAAGATTGTCAAATATTTATGAACACGCAGAATCCGCAGCACATGTAACTAACGAAAAAATGTTGAAAAAAAACAGACAGATGAAGATGTAACTATGACAGACAAAACTTTATCATTTGAAGAGCGAAAGAAAGCAGCGGAAATTAAATTCGCTGCTTTCATTGCCGAACACAATATTTCGCTTCAAACTGCGCCAAAAATTTTAAAATTCTTTCTACAAATAGGGAAAGATGTCAATGTATTACAAAGCATGACAATGAGTCGAAATAAATGTCANAAGATTATTTCGAACGTGTTATGTCCGATTGAAACTGATCATGTAGTCGACATTATTCAAAATACAAAATTTACTATTTTTATTGATGAAACGTTAGACATTTCTAATCAGAAATGGATGACGTTTCTTGTTCGGTATGTTAATCCCGAAACATTAGATATTTTCTCGCAATTAGTCAAATTAATTGATATTGATGCAAAAGATTGCAGCGCGGAAAAATTATTTGATGCGTTTAAATGTGAAATGTGGAAACTGAAAATTCCATTTTCAAATATTGTTGCCTTATCTTGCGACAACGCGTCTGTTATGACGGGCAAATATCCGTCGTTTAAGACAAAGCTTGAGAAATTTTGCACAAATTTATTGACATTTCCATGTTCTTGTCATGCCTCTGCGCTAATTGCTAATGCNGCATGTAGTAAGATTCCAGACTATTGCGAGGAATTTGTAAAAAAAGTAGCAAGTTTTATTAATAGTAGTCCAAAGCGATCTGCTATTTTTCAAGAATTTAGTGAGTGTTTTGAAAAAACAAATCACAAAATTCTAAAGTTGTGCGACACACGATGGCTTTCTCGACATGTATGTATTGAAAGAATTTTAAATTCTTGGGATACTATTAATAATTTTTTAACAGAAATAGTAGTAAGTGATAAAACACAGCCTGGAGAAAATTTATTATCTGTGATGCCCAAACCTGATGTAAAAGCATATTTATTATTTTTAAAACATATTTTATATTTCTTTAATTCTTTTAATTCATTTTTTCAAGCTCTGGAAACAAGCATACAAAAACTACAACCAAAATCACTTGAATTGTTAAATATTATATGTAAAACATTTTTTTAATCCAGATCTTTTATGTAATATAAATAAAAATTTTGATTTTTCTAATAAAGCAAATAAGAAATCTTTAAGCGAAGTAAACTTTGGAAGTGAATGAAAAAATATCTTGCATCCTTAATTGAACAAGGACAAGCAGACGAAGTTGCAAATGTTAGAGAAAATTGTTTGCAATTTTACGTTACTGCTGCCAACGATATTTGTACTAAATTACAATAAACGACATATTTTTATCACAATTAAAAGTTTTTGAATTTAACATAGCTTAACTAATAGTAACAGAGAAGCTTCTTTTAATGACGTTTCTTTCGTCGCCCAAACCTTCGGTGAGTTTAACGATAATAGTTTAAGAAAAGAATGGTTTGCTTTACATCAGAGTTTTACACAAGCAGAAAAAGATTAGTTCTTAACGTTAAATTTCGATGACATGTGGAAACACATTTTCTAACGTACACATAAATATCCCAATTTAAAATCTCTTTTAAATGCCGTTAGATCGCTGCCAAGTTCAAATGCCGATTCAGACAGAATCTTTTCTCTCTTGCCAGATATAAAGACAAAGAAACGAAATAAACTTTTGTCTGTCACTGTCAATGCTATTTACGTTATTAAATCAGCATTGAAAGCGAGAAGGGAAACAGCCGTAGACATAAACATTCATGAAAAACATTTGTATTTAATGGCAGCAAACAATTTGTACTCTGCATGTCCTAAAAAACAGAAAAGTCATTTGACATTATATGCTGCAAATGATATTGAAGATGCTGGTCCCTCCACGTCTAATATGTGCAATAATAATGTTTAAATTACTATTTTGTCTTTCTGGCATTCTATATGTCAGAAATTCACATTTATAAGTAATAATTATGTACTGTGACGTGGTAGTCGCGCCGCTCCTCTCTCGCCACAAAAAGCTTTCATGATCGCGGGAGTCCGGGGGTGCGAACCGTCTGGGACGCGCCAAGATCCTCCAGGGCTTGCTTGCGTGCGTTAGACTTAGTTGCTTATTTGTATTATTTTATTTGTATGCTCTTGGCACCTCACCACATCGAGAACACTCTACTGGAGGAGATATCAGGAACCATCGAGTCTGGGTAAAAGCGAGAGTAAACGAGAGAGAAGGGCGTGCGTGGAGTCGCAGCTAGGCACTCGCACGANCGTTATACATATTTATATTTTTGACCTCTCCAGGAATCAACAATTAACAAAATTAGATTGTTGCCCACGTACGGTTGGTGCAATCCATTTATGTTTCCAATATTTTCATATTAATTTTTATCCACAACATTGTACAGCAATGTCCGAAATTTACAATAAATAAAAACACGATGAATAAACATAAAGAATACAGAAATTCCCGTTCTTGTTTTTATTATATATAATTAATTAATTNCGTCGTTATTACTAATATTTTAGTCTACAAAATAAGAACACTTAATTCAATTGATAGATATAGTCGTTATAATGATTAAAAAAGTTAGCACTGCGAGATTTCGAACTCGCAATAGACGCCAAAAATTACAGAGCACGCGCCTTAGGCCGCAGCCACGACGCTTCACGCTGAGTCTAACTTATTTACGTTACTTAACGTACAGCTAGCCGCACGCTTAACTTTGCATGCAAAATTCTCGTAAACTAAAACCCATGCACTCAAACCGTCTTACACTTTTTATACCCTTGACTTCTCTTTTTGAATGAACTATGGCTCATTCAATTTCGTATTTCGCAATTCGTGCCCACCACTTGTGAGTGGATGCGGTAACTTGTACAAGGCACACTCGGAAAAAAAGTAAGATCCTGCATTTTGGTTAAAGNACTAAATGCTATCACTCTGCCTTAGCTCAGCAGTGAAGACCTCACAGTCAGTAAGGTGAGGGTACGACTGGCCGAGGAAGAAGACATGGAAATATTGATAGGGTCAGCTTACATGCCTTTTGATTCCAAGGATCCACCACCGCAAGAAGAGGTAAAAACCTTGGTGGCCTATGCAGAGGACAGAGGACTTGAACTCTTGCTGGGTTGCGATGAAAACTCCCACCACGTTGGATAGGGAAGCACCGATATTAACCCGCGAGGGAAGAGTCTCCAGGGCTTCCTAATGGGCACAGGANTTACCATCCTAAATAGAGAAAGTGAGCCAACTTTCCAGGACTCAAGAAGACGNAAGGATATCAAGAGGCACGGTAGTGCCTTGCGCCAAGTATATGCGCAAACAAAGTGCGCACGCGCTGCGCGAGATACCTCGTGCCTCTTATACGCGAAATTTAGCCGAGANCCTTTTCGAGATTTTCCGATCTCAACAACGGCTAAACCAATNGAGTTCGTAGTAGATTCAATCGAAAGTTGAGATCGAGGCACAAAAAAAAGTAGTTTGCGGATTTTTTCCTCCGTGCCTTTCCAACGGAGATATCTGGATACAAAGTCCGAACTGCCGAAACACTAGGTTCTAAGAATTCGTCTACGTTGTCGGACACGGATTTTCGTCAGCCACCAGAGTGCGTAATGGTTGAGCGTACTTNGCTTCTTTTTGCCACCAAGTGACAACACTTTCGTGTAGATATAGGCTGCGTTCCGAGTTACGCATAATATGCGCAAATTTATCTATAGTAAACGTTACATATAGTATAGATAGTATAGATAAATACGTGGATATGCGTAAGTCGGGACGCAGCCATAGTCTCGCGCCAAGTATAGCGGTA
>NW_018023566.1:6128-8204 GCF_002006095.1 Pseudomyrmex gracilis | reverse complement strand
CTCGAGTCTCGTGTCGAGGCTAGTCGCTGAATTTCGCGTTTTGGGTACCGGCAAGGACATAACCTTCGCCATAATTGTAGAGTTTTCGGCAGCGGCTAGAATCGGATTCCACGGGGCTTCGTGGTAATAATTNGTAGGTTTAAGTGCGTGTCGCGTAATTACTCTGTTGAGTAGCTCAAGCCCTGGAGTTCCAGTAAAGCGCCAAGCAGCATTCTTGTTATTTCTTTCCGTCTCGCGTGCACAAGTAAGTGTTGAGAGTATTGTTTTGCTATCGTCATATTTTGCACGGGTATCGTATCGATCCGCGTACCGAATATCGTACCGAGTATCGCATCCCGAATTAACGCTATCGTAACGTGCTGCGTCCTGCGTACTAATTTCAGCTTATTTTTCACTTGCTGCTGCATTAATCTTGCATTCTGTGCTATCGTACCGCTATTACATTCTATATTGCATCTTGGTGTGGATTTCCCTGAGCGACCTGCCTAAAGCGAGGGGTGAGCGAATCGGAGGAGCTGTAAAAAGAGAATTTCGTACTGTTATCGTACCGAATATAGGAGATCTACCGTACCGTGCTAGAGGATCTCGCGGATCGAGGAGCGCCTAGCTCTCGTTCCGGGGAACACGCTCTTCCGACTTCGCGAGCGTTTTGCTCGGGTGTGTTCATTGGCACGTGCACGCTGCGTGGTTTGTGATTGCTTAAGTGCACGGTGTCCGGGGACGGGCATTCGGCGAGAGTTTTGCGCCGTGTACTTGCACGAGTTGGCTAGATCAAACCCTTTTACCGTTTTCAGCTTAAAGAACGCTTTGAGTAACTCGCTTGTTCCCGTTTNTATCATACCGCCTAGAGTGTATAGCGTAAGTGAAGCCAGCGCGACGATATAACGTATTCGATATCACGAATCGAGACCCGCCGTTGGTCTTGCGATAGATCCCGTCTGTTAACTGTGTCTTGTTACTTGTCTCTATATTTTTGTATTTTCTTTTACTTCTCATTTTCTTATAATTACTGCCGCCGCGACAGAGCGATCCCGCCGTATCCTAACGGTAAACTTTATTTTGTATTTTTTTGTTACTTTCGCTACGTTGCCTATTCCGCGGTGTTACAATAAATTGTTTATTTCTTATAATCTATCTGCAGTGTGGTTAATTGCGAACCTAATCCGAGATTCGTCCGGGACAGCCGTGAGTAATTATCATCCGATCCACCCCCTCTCCGTTTAAATAGAGCTAGTCGGCCCATTGGATCGAGCGACGCATATTTTGACGCGAGTACGCGTCTGGCGCCCAGAATTACATCCAAAAATTCGTCGGCTCGGTACAGTGGTTGCTCGGTTTAACACCCTTTTCTTCCCTGCCTGTTGAGACGTTTCCTATCTCGCGAACTTCCGTCCGTGTCCCGATCTCGTATCTTTCCGTTTCGGGCGGGACGACGCGGGAATTTTTGTTACAACCCAGAAAAACGTCACAATATATATTACAAATATAAAAAAAATTGAATAGTATCAATTATTAAATTTAAAAAAAAACAAAAAATATTAAATACAAAATTTTAATATTCTACATTTAACGATACATAGTCCTTTTCACAAATCGCGGATATCTCAAGAACCAGAAGAGATAGCTTGAAACTAATTTTGCAGGTACCTTTAATCGGCTGCTCTGCGATTTATGACAAAGAGTGAAAGGTAACAAATTGAATATTTCGAGAACGGTAAAAGTTAGAGCAAAATGGTTTTTACATCTCAATTTCTATTGGTTAGTTGCAAAATACCACACGGTAAAAGTTTAATAATTTCTATTATTTAAACAATTGATTGTTAATAACTAAAGTTAGAAAGTTCAAACCAAGTTGGTATTTTGCAGTTTGTTGCGCTAAGAATTATGACGCAAACTGTGTGTTCTTCTATCTCTTTTAGTTTAAAAGTTATTAATTTTGCAACTAACTGTGATGTTGCGTGGTAGCGACTTAAGAGTGATAACTTATCAATCTTTGCGTAAGGTTTAATAATAAGCATGAACAGGTTAAGCTTTAACAGTAAATATTCATTTTAATATTCAAGAGATGTTTTTCTT
>NW_018023566.1:0-1603 GCF_002006095.1 Pseudomyrmex gracilis | reverse complement strand
TATGCAGAATATTTGTAACTAGTAGTGCTAAAGTTTGATAATATTTTCCTACATTACGTAGGAAGATTATTGTCTCGGAAAAGGTGACAATATTTTTGTTTCGACTATATTATAAAAATGACGTCTCATTAATTCCACGTCATTCNAATATTGTTCTTTAGAAGGTTCTTTCCCTAAGGCTTTATCTGTAGCAAAGGCTGCAGCATAAATGCCACAAGACCAAATGTCTGGTTGTGCTTAAACTTTTTCAAAAATAATATCTTTTGGTCTTATTTTTGGAAAACGAGTTGCAATATAATCTTTCTCTTTTTGCACTAATGTTTCATACGTACAGTTGGGTAGGCTGTCATAAACGCGTAGTGTCGTTCCGTCAAAATGTATACATCGCCAGTGATCTGTACAATTTCCTCCAATGATTTGTATGCTTTTTTTACTAGTGGCTGCAATAATCTTTGGATTTTCTATATAATGCACACTTTGTGTTTCAAAAGATGAACTTTCTTTCACAACACGTAAAAATAAATCCAGTGATTGATCATCGAGTTTGCTACATTTAGGCAAGACGTTGTCTTTTACAGCAGAGAGAGGAATTATCATTTGGTCTATAAGTTTTCTACGATTTGCCATCTCTACTTCAGTGAGATGTTTCTTGCAAGATGTGTTAATTTTTATGCAGATATCATTTTATTCTTTTGCACTAGTAACGTCACATATTGCACTTTTTGACTGAGAGCAAGAAATGTTAGATTTAACTCTTTTGTTCTTTTCCATATTTGCTTTATTCATATTTCTGTGTCTTTTGTTTTTGCTATCAGCTACTTTTGTACGTGCCTTTTCTTGCGCTTCCACNATATATTTTGGATTTCTGATAGGCATATGTCCAGGGATGCCAGATTCCGGCCGCTTGGTAGCATGCGGTAGCATGGAGAGGATGCGCACACAGCTTCATGTCACGGCTCGAAGCTGTGTGCGCATCCCCTCCATGCTACCGCATGCTACCAAGCGGCCGGAATCTGGCATCCCTGCATATGTCTATTGTGCCAACTATCCAATATTTCATAAAGCATACATTTATAATAAAAACGTGTTACAATGGGTAACATTCGATTTTTCGAAAAATCATTGTCTCTTTGAACATAAACAGTTTTCATGCTCTTGGGTGTTCATAAAACAAATAAGCAATAATCTCGCCGAGTTATGTTTAATTGACCTTGGATTTGATAAAAATATTTATGAGTACATCTCATTTTATTTTGATCCTTTTTATCAAAAATAGTAGTTAAAGTAGACACTGTCTTTATAGCCTCTTCTACTGTCAAATTTTCTGCTGACAAAGGACATTTAATTTCTATTAGACCGTCCTCGTCGATAATTNCATCCGGAGAAGCACCCAAAAACGGATTTTCTCTATCAATAAACAATCCGCATTTTTTAATTTCTTTTTTTAATTTTTGACACAGTTACTTCTTTTCTCGCTATTTNCTCCATTTCTCGACCATATTTTATTGCTGCAGTGTCCGAGAATGAAGGATACAAAATATTCTTTACAGTCATTGCACAGGACGTGGTTGCTCTCATTTTGCAAACAACCCCGAAATTTGAT
>NW_018023565.1:0-12034 GCF_002006095.1 Pseudomyrmex gracilis | reverse complement strand
CGAGAACGTGGCATGGCCGCGTCGCAGATCATGACCAACGTCTCGCGGAACCACCGGAGCTCCGCTCGGAGGTCGCGCGGCCCGGCCGGTGGACTTGGCCAGAGCGGCCTGAGCAGCGGCAGACAGGATACTTGGGTTTAGCTTTCTAAGGACTTACTTTTGGGAGCGGGAGTGTCGTCTCTCCCCGTGGCGACCTCGAAAGGGGCTAGGGAGCTCGGAGATCTTCATCGTAATGTAACGATGATCGGAGAGAATCTCCAGATCGTCCCTGACTTTCCACTCGGACACACGTGCAATGGCGGACGGGGAAGCAAAGGTCACATTGACGATGGATCTCCCGTTGCGCCTCACGCACGTGTGTTGCGTGCCCTCATTGACTGTGGCAAAGCCGCAGGCCGCCATGCATTCTTCGAGGGCCCTTCCACGTTCATCGGTCCGGGGGGAACCCCAAGTCACCGACTTGGTGTTAAAGTCCCCCAAAACCAGTAAGGGACGGGGCTGGATGCGGCGTATCACCCGCTCCAGCCCGTTCAAGAACTTCTCGAATTCGTGGAAGGGCCTCGTGGGGGAGAAGTAACACTCCACGATTGCCAGTTCCCCCCATTTGCATGCGACAAACCCCTCTCTTGAAGACGCTGCAGTTGTTGGTGCAGCGGCCGGTACTTCTACCTGAAGAGAGGACTGGATGCCACTCCTTTGTGCGGTTTTGTGCGCCTGTTTACCCTTGCCGGGGGCAGGAGCGCACGCTCTGCTTCNCAGGTGGTGGTTTGCGGGACGCCCAAGATCCGCGCATAAAGGTTGCCACAATTAAAGCAGCGGCCCNTTCTGTCTTCTTNNGGCGCNGTAAAAGTGCACGCGGCCATCACATGCCCGCGCCGGAGACATCTGTGTCATTGGAGTGGCCGCNTCTCCAGTACCTCTATGGGTGNACGTACCCAGCCGACCCTGAGCGTCCCGGCTTCGACAACCTTTCGGGCAGCGGTCAGTGGGCACTGCACCCATGCTGTGGACAGCTCATCGGGGGAGGCACAAGGTTAACCGGCCTTAACCTCGGTCGACCGGCAGCCCCCGGCGGACGCCACAGCTTCTTTGATCTCCTCGGAGGAGATCGACTCGTCGAGACCTCGAACACGTAATTCAACGGTTTTCGTTGGTCTCGCGAGTCGTCCCCCCTTCTCGGACACCAAGGGGAGCATCGCGTTGTACAACGCCTCCGCCTTGGCGTCGCTATTCTCACCAGGGACCTCTAGGATTATGGCCCTGGTGAGTGCTCGTCTTGGGCGGAGGCCTTGAATACCGAGGGGCTCAAGAGACACCCTCTCTCGGACGTATTTCAAGACCTCCGCCAAGAAGCCTTCCGCTGCCCCCTCCGGGGCTGAGAGCACCACCGCCNCGGAGCGGGGTGGTCTCNNCAGCTTCAACTTGGGAGAGGTGGCCTTGGCCGCACCCGCTCCCGGTTTGGTCGGTCCTTTTCCCCCTTTGGTGCCACCGGACTTGGCCGAGGCGGGGGTTTGGAGAGCCGGCTTCTNCTTTCNTTTCTTCCGCCCCACNACCTGAGACCAGGTGTCTTTTGAGGTGAAGGGAGCGGAAGGTTGGGAGGATGATAGCAGGGGAGCGGGCAGCGCGAGTTTGGGGGCCTGAAATGCGGCCTTGGCCGTCTCCTTATCTCCCGGCCCGGATTCGTTGCCGCCTTTCTTCTTGCTCTTCTTCTTCTTTTTTTTCTTTTTCCGCAGACCCGTACTGGGCTCTGCGGAAGTTGCTGGGGCAGAGGGCGGAGATGCAGACGAGTTTGCTGCACTGATTGCAGCCAGGCCGCTGCACCCCGTCTCTGCCGTGGCATCTACCTCTGTCCTTTCCTGCGGTTGTCCTCGCAGGGGAAGACGAACGGACAGGCGATGGACGACCTGTTCGTAAAAGACAGACAGCTTTTCAGCCATCTGCCTGTCCGTTTCCCTGCGGTGGGCCTTGAGCAGAGACTCAATATCCTTGAGCTCTACCGGCTTCCATGCAGGGTGTTCTTCGTCCAGCTGGGTGCCAGTATCCGGCGGGGGTGCTGTCGCCTCCTTACTTTTCTCTCTCGCCGTGCTCGGAGGGGGAGAGATGTCCATCTCCTGCACCGGACTCGAACCACGGGAGGGCCGCGACCGGTCCTTAGGTCTTCTGACATGACGACTTTTGCAGGCTGTCCCTCNTGTGACCGGGGTTAGGTGGTTATTATGGCCAAGGACTTACTTTTAGGTGATTTTTTCACGGTCGCCAGATGTTTTCTCCTCCAAACACCAAGGATGTCAGGGATGATTCCCTCGGGATCCCTCCTTCCTGTCGAGACGGGAGAGGATCACACAAATAACTTTTACACAACACAGTATCTTTTATTTCTCAAAAATATCACTGTTTATTCTGTTTATTTTTACGACTATATATTTATTTCAACACCGCACGCACAGCGCGTGTTAAACAAAAACGTAATATTGTTAATAAACGCACTCTGAGTCGCGTGAACTTTTTTATAATAGCGTAACGACGGAAAACACGTCTGTCGCGTATGGCTCAACGTATTCGACTGCCGGCACAAGATGGCCGGTCCTTCTTGCCACCACCTAAAGCGCGGATCACGCGCTGCCGCGTAAGTGCACCTTTAGGTGTGTTCCTTTTCTCAGCGTTCACGAGACCCAGTTACTTTCTGGTTCAGGCGCAAACTAGTCCAAATAAATTTACCAAACTATCAACTAACGAGTTTTAACGCGGTGGTTACATTCCTACCTGATCACTCATACCAAAAATGTTTGTAATTTCGACTAACTCCTAAATTTACCGTTTACCAAAATTTTACAAGCAACTATTTCTTTTATGATACATACCTCCCATTTGAAGTGCCAAATATTATTATCAAGTTAATTTTCCCTAACAAGCAACTTTTTTCAAAACTTATAACTAAGCCCTAAAAACCATTTCACACCAACCTTAAGCCTATTCTGTTCGCCACCGTGTTATTTTTACTCCTTAACAACATGTTTCTGGTGAACCATGTGTATTGTGTTCAACTCACTCCAAATACTTTTTAGGACGCCATAACGCCTTGTTTAGACTAATTTGCCTCTTTGGCCGCTTAACTACCACTACGTGAGCACTAGGAACTTTAACCACTCCTACAGCGGAGTTACCAAAAAGGAACGCGCTTAAACACTTCCCTAGCACTCGTACTTGCTTAAGAACACAACAAAACTTTTAACGGTCACTTAGAACCTTAACGCTCAAAACAAACATAACCGTGACCCTTAACTACCAAAGAATCAAATAAAAACAAAACAAAAAATTAAGTACAAACTCCACCACTGGAGTACTGCTTGGCTCGCTGCCAACCGCCCTATATGAAACACTTTACCTAACTAACAAGTAAATCTTTTTTTATGTTTCAGGTTCCATCCACTGGTCGCCTCGGTCGCAACGTTCTTCACTACGCGAAGGACTCTTTTGCGTTGCGCTTCCTACCGACAAAACTTAAAGTAACGTGTCCATCTCGGGTGGACACTCGCCATTAAAATGACGTTTAGGACAAACAACCTTAACACTAAAGATTAAGATACAAGATAAGTATACATAGGATTACTTAACGCGGGTAAGTACAAGTACAATAGTTTCCTTTCTTAACCTTCAACTATTTACACTTTTTCTTTTCAGGTAGCTCCGTGGTACCCTACTCCGCCAAGAACTTCGTTAAGGACGGACTTGGACCAACACATTGCCTCCTTTCTTAACTCGTTCTCCTCATACTGTTTTTGCGCCTCCAGCAGTATCTGTCGTTCCGACCTGAAACTCTGTTCCATACACTGCAGCGCCCTACTCTGTGAACGGGCTTCCGGCTCTGGTGACATAGCCCCCGCTAAACTTGACTGTTCATATGACGTTGCCAATGGTAGCGTTTTTGAATACGTCGGGTTTACTCCAAACTTTGACGCCTCCAGAATTCCGGGTATAGGCCGTAGGTATTTTGCGAACGCCGCCCACCACGGTTCGGTGTTCCCTGCTGACCTCACTACCTCTTGTGAAATCACTGTTGGTAACGAGCGTGTTCTTTGGATCCTAACAAACGCCCTTCGACGATGGATTTCGTCTACTTGTTTGCTCGACGGGGTGACGCATTGCCACTCTTGTTTTCTTTCATTCCATGTTTCCGGAACGATCACATCTTCTTCATCCGTCTCCGAGTCCGAGTATATTACGTACCGGCGGTGTGTTTTTACCCGCGGTTCCCAGACTTCCTCCTGGAGCGGTGAAACCTCACGGTTTCGTCGCCGTTTTTTAGCTGACGAACCTTCCGACTTGGCGCTGGTTGACTCGACCGAGCTTGACACGCGCCGTCCTACAGATGACGGTCCAGGCCTTGGCTGAATCGGCTCTGAGTGCGCGTTTGATGCCAATGAACGTTTTCGCCTTGGTTGTTGTTTCGCAACTAGGCCCCTGCTCGATCCTGCCCGTGACGATGACTCCGGTGGTGTTTCCGGGATTGGTGTATCCTCCTTGGACAACAGACCGCTCAGTCGGTCACCTTCACCCAAGTATTTATTAAGCGCCCTTTTTTCTCGTTCCAACTTGGTCACAAGCATTGCTTTTAAGGTGTCCCTCCGTGCCTTGGCTTCATCTTTTCGCCGCACCACCTCCTGAATTTGTTCGCAGATTGCTTCTATGTCGGAATCTTCCGACATCTGCTCCTCCTCCAGAAGATGTTGGTATTTATCGGCCATTATGAAGTTCTCAGCGCCTAGAAACAGACCTTGCGTTATTACGCACCTATTGATTTTATCGGTTAACTCTTGGCCAACCGCCGCTGATAGCAACGACGTGTCCTCCACGACGATAAAACTCGTTCGGAACGTGACCTCGGCCACAGTGAAGTCCGCTTGAATCTCCCGTTTGGCCGGTTTGTAATCGACTGACTCGATGTCAGACACCGTAACTAGGGATTGGGATTCGGGATTTTGGGACAGGCTTTCACATAGGTCTCGCGACATCACGTTGCACTTTGCGTCGTTGTCTAACAGTAACTTTATATTGTGTCCCCCGATCACCGCATTAACTTCTGGTTTCGCGCACACTCTATCGAGCACTGCACCAGCTATCGCGTAGTTCTTGGAATAACTGTCTGTTCCCACTGCGAACACTGCGGATTCGTCATCGGGTTCTCCCTCGGGCATGTCACTTAGATGCACTGTACCTTGGGAGTCACTTATGTCCACACCGCTTATGTCACTAAGTTCAGCGATTTCCATTACACACACGAACCGTTCTTCTTCTTTGCACTCATTAACCTCTTTCTTCTTCTGTTTCAGGTCTTCGTGGGATCTCCGCTCCTCCGGACGTGCACGCTGCTGGACCTTTGACCTTTTTCGAGGTCTCTCCTCATCGTGTTGGTTGTCATCGTCGCTTGTTGGATCTTCGCGGGACTTTCCGGACCCAGGTGAGTACTTAACAGTCTTTTGGGATTTTTTAACGTCCTCTGACCATCTCACCCTTTTATTTCTGAGGTGTTCTTCCTGCCATGGTTCGTGGTATTTTCTTTCGATTTGTAGTACGCCGTAGTAGCCGCGTACCATAGATTCACATGGATTTCTTTCCTCCATAAAACGATCCATCTCCTGAACTACGTATGCGTCGGAGTCGTTTTCGTAAATATAACGGTAAGTTCCCATAGGAGGTCTTATCTTCCCCGTTCGTTTGTTTACTTCTTTAGGCTTCTTTTGTGCCCCATCTGCTTTCTTTATGCAGGGTTTTAGTTTCTTGGTGCTCGAGCTGGTACTGGAACTGGACCCGGTCTTCAACGACGAACCTGCCGAAACTTTCGACGTGGTTCCCGACGCCTCGCTGCCAGAATTGTTGTCATCGGATGTTCGTATGTAGTCTAGCCTCCGAAATTCTGGTTCTTTATGCGGCCTCAACTGTCGCGAATTATAGACTCCTACGGTCTGTCCGTCCAAATTCTCGATCAAGTACGCATTGGGTCTGATTTCTTGTCTGATCGCATACGGACCCTCGTACACCAAATGAATCTTTTTAGTTAGTCTTCGAGTCTTATCTGATCTTCTGTGCAGTTTCACCCACACTTTGGTGCCCGCCTGGTAGACTGGTGCTGTGCCTTTCTTTTCCGCCTGTACTCTCCTTTTTTGTTGGCTCGATACTAGTCTTTCCCGAGCTAGGCGTAGTTTTTCACGGAAAGTTTTCTTCGGGCCTTGCAACTCCTCGTACCACTTCGGCTTTAGCACTCGATCGATGTCTTCCTCGTTGTCTTGCAAGTCTTCGTGTAGATCAATCGGGCGTATCCCTGTACTGCTATGCTCCGTACGGTTTAACACCCATTCGAGACGTGGAATGATGTTGTCCCACCTTGTGTGTCGTCCATGTGCGTACGCTCTTATTACGCGGTTGATTTCCCGCATTACCCTTTCAACAGGGTTGGACTGCGGGTTGTACGGAGACGTATGCCTGGTCTCAAAGCCTTGCCCTTGACCAAACGCCTTCCACCGATCACTACCGAATTGGCCTCCCTTGTCGGTGAGAATTTCCTCGGGAATACCTACTTCGGGTAAGTATCGGTCGCGTAACGTTTCGCATATGGTGTCCACCTTTTGGTTCTTAATGGGATACAATTTCACGAGTTTAGAGAAATGGTCTGACAACACGAGTATATACTTGTTCCCCTGCGGTGTTTGGGGTAATGGACCGCACAGATCCATTGACACCGTCTTCTTGGGTTTCTGTGGAATCTCATAATAATACTGGCCTACCGTGGCTCTTGTGTAATATTTAGTCGCTAAACACACGTGACAGGACGTAACGACATCCCTAACCATCTTTTCCGCATTTTTTATGTAGAAATACCTGGCTATGTAAAACGAAACTTTGTCGGTACCGAAATGTAACAGAAACCGGTGAACTAGATTGATTAATTCCCACGCGAATTCCTCCGGAATGGGTATCCGTTCTCCCATGCTTGTCCATTGTCTAATGATACCGCGTCGTTCGTGAAACTTATCGGGATTTTCTCGTAACCTGTTCTGCAAAACTTCGCTTCTTTGTTGAGCTTCCCTAATTAAGTCCGCCCATTGCGAAATATCTTGTCCGTCTTGGGGTGAGTTTATTAGCGCTATGAATTTAGTTTTATTTTGCTGAACTTTAACCTGCGTTTCCGCGAAACTTCTAGATAACGCGTCAGCTACCACGTTCTGTTTGCCTGGGACATGTTCTATATCTAATTCGAATTCTTGCAAAAATTCGAACCATCGGGCTATTCTTCCGCTATTCTCCGTGCACGAGCTCAAAAACTTCAGGGCTCTGTGATCTGTGTAGACTTTAACCCTGTGACCCATTAGGACTGTGTGCCACTTCTTTAGAGCCCATACTAGAGCTAAGCACTCCAGTTCCGTGATGGTGTAGTTAGTTTCGGCTCCTTTTAAGCTACGGCTAGCGTAAGCAACTGTGTAATGCCTATCGGGCTCTTCGTCGGTGTATTGAAATAATCTCGCTCCGAGACCCGTTGTTGAGGCATCAATGCTCATTCCGAAATTGTAACCCTTACGTAACAAGAACAAGTCCTCCGCTTCTCTGAAAGCTGTTTTGATTTCGTTAAAGGCTTTTTGCTGCTCGTCAGTCCAAACGAACTTGACATCTTTGCGCAATAGTTTCTCGAGCGGTTTAGTCATTCTCGCCATATTTTTTATGAACCTTCTGTCCCAGTTAATCAGCCCCAGGAACGATTGTAATTGTTTCTTGGTTTTAGGTCGCTCGAACCTAGAAACTGCGTCTCTCGTTTCCTGATTCATCGAGGCTTTTACCTCCGAGAAGGTATGGCCTAGAAACGTGACCTCTTTTTTCAACCACTCGCACTTGTCGAGATTAAGCCTAAATCCAGCTTGTTTCAGCTTATTAAGGACATAGTCCAAATGTTCCAAATGCTCCTCCAACGAATTGGATGCTATAAGTATATCGTCCAGGTATACTATTAAAAAGTCAAGATTCTGTTCGTTAAGGGCTAAGTTCATCGCTCTCGCGAACGACGAGCCCGACGTCTTCAATCCGAAAGGTAATCGGTTGAATACGTACGTTTGGTTATTCACCATGAATCCTGTGTATTGTCGGCTATCCTCTGTTAATGGGATTTGCCAAAAAGCTTGCGTAACATCTAGTGTTGTGAAGAATTTCCTGTGTCCAATTCTTTGGAACACTTCTTCCACTGATGGCGGTTGAGAGTGATCGTTAGTCATTCTCTTGTTTAATTCCCTGGCATCTAGACATAAACGAATCTTTCCATTTTTCTTTACGACGGCTACCAACGGGTTGATATACTGAGTGGGCGCACGACTCACGATTCCCATCTCCTCCAACTCGTTGATGTATGTTGTTACCGTGTCTCTGTGTATTTCCGGAATCGGATATGTCTTAGCCTTAAATGGGACCTTAGTTGCCATTTTAATTTTATGTGTGTAGTGATTCACACAACCGATGCCCTCTTGGAATAGTTCGTTATTAGAGGATATAATTTCTGCTACCCGTGCTTTCGCTTCTTCTCTAGACAGATTTTTGATTGCCGCTATTCTAGCGCTTTCTTCCAGAGAGAGTTGCACGTTTTCGCCGGTGCAATTGATTATCGCCCTATGTCTCGCGAGGAATTCCATGCCAATTATTAAATCGTAAGCTAATCTTTTCATAATGTAAAACTCGATTATGTAGGTTTTACCGTTTACTTGGACATCTAATGCCGTCTTATATGCAATTGGTTCCCCTTTATCGGTAAACGCGCCTCTAACTGTAAAGCGGTTTATAGGGATAGTAGTGAGTTCTACTCCGTCATTTGTTAACTCATCGAACGTGCTCTTGGACATTGCATTGATCTGAGCTCCGGTATCCACTAAAGCCTTTAGCTCTTTAGGACCGACCTTTACTGTTATTTTTGAGCTAACTCTGTTGCGAGTTTTGTTTTGCTCACAGTATTCAAAATCATTCAAGTCCCTGAGTATTTCACCCGTTCTTAGTAAACTCAACGTGACGTCCGAACTACTTGTGTCCGTTTTGTCTTTAATCGCCAACACCTTCGCTTTGGGTTTCGGTTTAAACGGAACTTTATCTTTAACCTCGGTTGTTCTCGTCTTTGATTGACTCCGAGATCGTTCATTTCTCTTAGTTTGTTTATCACGTTTATCGTCACTACCCTCGCTACTTGTTGGAAAATCGATTATTGGTTCCGGATCTTTTTTACTACTTGTTTTCGAATTGGCTTCTTGTTTGGGATTTTTGTTATACCTATCTCTCGACGGTACTCTGTCCCTGCCATAGTTTCGTTTCTTAACAAAATCTTGTGAATATTTTGGGTTACTTTGTACTTTGCCAGTCGAACTTTTGCTAGCAAAACCCCTATTCTTGCTTTCTAATTTTTCTCGCTCTCGCTCGTTATCCATGTGGTCCAGATAAGTAAGCAACGCTTCTACTGACGTTATAACCCCCGGCCTGATTGTTCTCGAGGTCTCTATATCGAAATGAGCCGTTATGGCTGATATAAATTCCCCATCCGGCACTGGTGGATTCAACATCCTTACCGAATTCCACAATTCACGAGTATAACCCGCCATAGTTTTTCCTTTCGACGGATCATATTTGCTGCGATACAATTTACTTCTTAATTGCGATTGGATTGTTTGACTCCAAAATCTTTGAATAAATTGCGTTTTGAATTCATCATACGTCTCTACGTACAATGTGTCATACCAATTTGCCGCTACTCCGGTCAAATTCTGTGGTAGATAAAACATTACGTCTTCCTGGTTCATTCGCTCATGTTGTACAACTCGTTCGACTCTGTTCAGGAACGACATTGGATTTAATCCCGTATCTTTGCCATTGAATTTTAAATCGCCGAATGGATTCATAAGGTAACCCCCATGTGGTATTCGTGCGTTCAACGGAATGTACGGTGTGATTTGTAACTGATCCTGTGTTTCCCTACTCGAATCTTGTACTCGAGCTTGATTCGCTTCTATTCTAGGTTTATTTTCTTCACTAGATAAGCTTTCAATTTGCACTCGGTCTATGACCTCGTTTTTATTTTCTCCCTGTTCCCTCATTTCGATTCTATTAAGCCTGCCCATAATGGTAGACATTTGCTCTTGAAAATTAGTTAACATTTCCTGCATAGCTATCACTGGGTTTTGGTTAAGTGACTTATTTTGATCGATTTCGGTCTTTAACGGGATTTCGTATGCTAAGCTACTTTTTGATTTAGGAATCGCTCCTAATAACTTTTTACTCGCCATACTTCGTGTCTCTCGAGGTTGCATCTCGAATGTCGTTTCCAGTATGCTTTCGTTTGTTTTACCAGTCTGTGTTATTCCCCTACCGCGAATTGCCTCATCGTCGGACATCGCAGTCTCTGATTTACCCTTAAGGTCATTTGGAGTTCTAACAGTGGCCATTGTTGCTTAACTTAGCTGTTTACAACGTTTAAATTGTTTAACCCTACTAATTGATTTCTCTTTTATTTTCAGGTTTAGGAGACTTAGTTGTCTCAGGTAAGTACCCCTTAAAGCCTTGATTGCGTTTGTTTCAACTAATCGCTCTATCTTGAGTAAAATTGTTAACGAATTATTTAATAATTTCTTTTACTTGTTTCAGATATGCCGAGCTGTTTTCTTAGTCTTTTCAACGTTTTGGACTCTTAACAGGTAAGTACTATCTTTAATTATTTTTAATACCTTACTTTGCACTTTACGGATTTTATACAACTATTAGTACACGAAAATGCGATTATTTTATTTTAAGTCGATTAACGAACTCTATAAAACGCAAGAACACTACTAATTGATTTTAAGTTGATTAGTTCCGGTTCAGTGTTTTATTTCTAGGTATAAAATTTTTTAAACAATTAAGCATTAATTTTGTTACCGGCGGTTTCCTGTACCCCAGTAGAATGCTTCTATATGGTTTATTCGCCTTAAGTAACCACTTCCGGTTTTGGAAAAAATGGTCGACGACTTCCGGTTTTGACTTCCGGCTTTTATTGCTTGGTGTACCCTCAAGTAGTGTATCAAGTCTTGTGTCTCTACGACTTATGGTTTGCTAGTTATCCTATTTGTTAACTAACTTTTTAAGTTAACAACTAACGAAAATTTGACCCCTGTAACTTGTTAACTAGGGATTATTAATACTTCAGGGTATATTTCGCCCCTTAACTTTAACCTTTTGTTTATACCTGAATTTGTTAATTTAATTAATTAACGAAATTTTATTTCACGGTATTTGTTAACTAAGCTCAAAGAATTTAGTTACGTACTTAGTTTTTTCGTAACTATCGCGGTTTATTTTTGCCATTTAATTTTAACAAAAACGCGATGGATTCTTGCGGACAATGTTACTATTGGCCTGTTAATGCAAAAATTTTTCCTTAATCACGCTTTGTTTAAATTGTTAAATAAACAATATTTTTACACTCCTCAAGTGGTGTAGAGTAAATGCGCAAAAGTCGCGGAACAAAAATTTTTTACAAAAAGTTCCTATTTTTGCAACTTTTTTACAACAATAAATACTTCTAACACTCACCGATTGTGATTCTAGCATTAAACCGTCTTAGTTGTTGATATTTTTAACTGCGTTGTGTTTAACATGCCTCGACCCGTTTGTCTACAAAATGGCCGCTCATGATGCTTTCTCTAACGACTTTCCTTCGCAATAAAATACTTGTTTACTGATCTTCCGGAAAAGAATTTAGCAACGCGTACGTCCTGTCACGGTCGCCATTTGAGATAATTTGGTTTTACGACTTAATTAACAAAAGTCAGGGTCCCCGAAGCGCAGGTAATCTTTATGCGAGAAGCGTTATTGTTAATGAGAAGTGGACATTCACGACCGCGTAGGCAATATGGCGTCGCGTACGCCGACAAGCAAAGCCCCTTCACTGTGACCGGGGTTAGGTGGTTATTATGGCCAAGGACTTACTTTTAGGTGATTTTTTCACGGTCGCCAGATGTTTTCTCCTCCAAACACCAAGGAT
>NW_018023564.1:0-11507 GCF_002006095.1 Pseudomyrmex gracilis | reverse complement strand
AAATCGAGGAAAGATATATTCTGCTCACATTGCGCGAGGAAACCTACGTATATTTTACTAATAATTACAATAATACAATTTGTTTAAATTATCGCCAAAAAATCTAATACAAGAAATAAAATAAAATAGATAAAATTTGATACTATTACAATTTGATTAAGACAGTATCTGTGCAAAAATAAATTCTTTGTACATGATCTCTTTCTAATAGTCGTTGCACACCTTAATAATGGAACGAATATAACGCATTGAAACGTAAAGTAAGATGCACTGCGTTCCGCGAAAATGCTAATTTGCGCGCAACAACACGCACACTAGTCCCGGGATCCTCATCAAATGCGTTGAGAATCTTTTCTTCGTCTCCAAGATTTAACTGCGGTGCATCTTTTGCTCCGAAATTGTGCACTAAACACTCACTTTCACGCAATGTTTGCACCACACGCAAAATTGTATGTCTTGATGGATGCGTGCGTCCTAGAAATTGTTCCGCGTAAAATCTAGCCGCGGCATTCGCGTTTTCGTCCGCTAGTTCGTATGTCACTATCATGTCAGTATATTCTGCAAGAGTATACCTCATACTTAATTAGTTCTATACACAATTTGTCGGAACAATTTTCGCGGAATGCATCTCACTTTACGTTTCAATGCGTTGTATTCGTTCCATTATTAACGTGTGCAATAACTTATAGAAAGAGATCATGTACAAAAAATTTATTTTTGCAAAGGTACTGTCTTAATCAAATTTTATCACTTTTATTTTATTACTTGTATTAAATTTTTTCGCGATAATTTAAACAAATTGTATTATTGTAATTATTAGTAAAATATACGTAGGTTTCCTCGCGCAATGTGAGCAGAATATATCTTTCCTCGATTTTATTTTATGAACCGATGAAACCACGTTTACACTAAATGGCGTTTTTAATTCAAAAAATTATTTATATTAGGCAGAAGAAAACCCACATGCCATCCGAACCGGTATATTTCAATATCGGTAGGCTATAAATGTATGGGCAGAAATAATTGGGAATCAGGTTAGTGAGTAGAGTTAAAATGGTATTAAATAAAAACTTTGATACGTTAACGTGATGTAATGGTTTTTCACAATTTGCATATCAATCCGTCTTTTTGTCACCGCGTTTAAATGGGAGGATATACGCAAACTTTTTGNAAAANAAAGTGCCAGTATTTCTNAAAAACATGNCTCTTTGCTTACGGGCAAATTTGATTTATCAGACGGAGCTCTTGAGCACTTTTCTCGACAAGTTTGCAAAACATTAGACGCGTGTTATCCGGAAAGGTGGATAGATCGTAGTAGCCCAATTACCTGGCCGACACGGTCACCACATTTAAATGTATTAAATTTTTTTTGAGGATATATTAAAAATTTGGTAGAATATCGGCTTAATGATACAGAAAATGAAATACGCGAAGATATCGTTGCGACTTTCGGTACCATTACGCCGGAAATGGCACACCGTACGACGCGCAACATTGTTCAAAAAGCCGAACTCTGTATACAAAAAAGAGGACGGCATTTTGAACAGCTTTTGACTTAAATAATTAAAGTGGATTAGGCTTCCTGGAGGAACCACTTAAAAAAAACGCACCGTGCTATCTACTGCAAGGTGGTGAGAAAATGATAGCGCTCTCATTTCCTTTTGTTAGAAAAAAAACACATTATTAGTAATCGGACGAAATCACGTTTTCCTTATTTTTATAAAAAAAATTAGGAAAAAATGGCATTTTTTAAATTTTTTCATATTTTAACTTACAGATAAAATTTTTTGTATTAGAGTTTGCAGAAGATGACACTGCGCTAATTTATGAATATGTTAAAATAATATATGTATTTTACACCTGTCATGTGTAAACTTTCTTTCTTTTTTTATGACACTGTCAAAGAATGTTTCTGACGTGTATGTGTGTATACAGGGTGTCCCTGAATTAGTGTAACATCTCTCGTAGGCAAGTAGAAGGAGTAAAACTAAGTCGAAAAGTCCTGAACCAATTTTTTCTATTACATATAATAAACAAATAATTATTGAATAAATCAAGCCAATTAGCGCCGACCTTTAGCCAGGCGCACGTCAGTGAGCCACGCGCCTGGTGTGTGAGCGCTCCGCGCGGTTCACTGATGTGCACCTAACTAAAAATTGGCGCTGATTGGCCTGGTTTACTCAATAATTACTCCTTTATTATAAATAATAGAAAAAAAATGGTTCAGGACTTTTCGACTCAGTTTTACTCTTTCTACCTGCCTACGAGAGATGTCACTCAAATTCTGGGACACCCTGTATATGTTATAGTCAAAGCTCGAAGCACGAGATATCCTAGGATTGACTGGTCAATGCGCAAAAAAAACAAGTGTTTTGGTCAAAGTTCGAAATAGGTTTGTTTTTCTGCTTTTGACTGTTGTGCTTTTAGTCAATCCTAAGAGTAACTACCACAGCTAGTTAAATGTAAAATCTAAAAAAAACTTTCTTTTACCACTTTGAACCTTGCCTAGTCAATCTTAGATAAGATTAAAATGACTGTTATGTTGGTCAAAACCCGAAGCACGAGCGTTTCTAGGATTGACTGGTCAATATGAGGAATAATCAAGTGTTTTGGTCAAAGCCTGAAATAATTTTATTTTGGATTTGACCGTGTTTTTAAGCAATTCTAGGAGTGACTAACAACTTTTAGATAATTTTTATGGAATAAAGTTAAATTTATATGTATAAATATGTGTATACATATATATTAAATTTTTTAAAATATAGAAAAAAAGACCGATTATTTATTAAATAATCTGTCATACGTATCGATCTGATTTTGTGATCTTTAATAATTATGCTGTGTATTGTTACGTCCTGTGACTCCACGGTTTCATTCTTTAAAGAACGCAATATGGCGAACACTCGACAAAAACGAGTTTTATCTAAAACAAAACGCGGGAGATAAGGCGCGGACCAAACAGACAATTTCCAGATGGAGAACAGAAGATCAATCTTACAAAATAGGTGATGCTAGAAATCGGGTGCACACTAAACGAAAACTGTGCATCTCAAGGAAATAAAATAATGAATCCGGGAAACGAAAGATTCAAGACAAACTCCGTGCCATTATTACAAATGCCGAGCATATGTAATAACAATCCGCATGTGCCAGAAACTGATAGACAAAATTAATAAATTTCTTTCTTATTAATTATCTCCGTAAAGGAAGTTTTCATAACAAAAAGCGGACGGGAACGCTCGCAAGACACTAATAAACAATTTCTACCGGATACAAGTTGTCTTCATAGTTTTAACACCAGATGCAAAGCGCTAGAAGCACAGATGCTGTCGACTTTAATGGATCTTTAGCAAATTAGAAATCACCATTGTTTTCGGTGGAAACGGGGGAGCCGATTAGAAGGCCCCGCGCTTACCAAAAATCGTATATAAAGCGACATTACCGCGAACAAAACCAAAAAAAAAAATTGACTTCTATCAAGATCTTAACTCGTCATCGAGTACAGTAAAAAAAATAGTACCGTTCGCGAGTGCAGTAAAAGTATAAAGAAATAGTATCGTTCGTGTGTGTGTGTGTGTGTGTGTGTGTGTTTAGAGTATCGAACACCTGGGCAGCTGCTCACCCTCGAGTTCAAGCACAGAACAGCCCTTGCCAAACTAAGGACGCCGGTGCACGAGCGGACCACCTGTCGAGAACGCCGCAAGTAGGTGTTAAATTAAGTTTTAATTCTGAAACCCTTCACAAATAGTCAAATAATAAGAAAAAGGAGAACTCGCAGTTAAAACTCGCTCGCGATAAATCCAAATAAACCAAAATAATCTCCAATCATAATCTCCCTCCAGACCAGAAGAATTATCCACGGTGTCCAGCCGCTAACAATAATCTCCGACTTACTCTTACCGTCGAAAAAACTATCGCGGTGTCAAAACCCTCTTAGGATAGCATCCGTCTCCTATTCTAACTCCAATTCTACTCCAGAGTTTGTATTCCAGATTCGCGACACTTTCATTATTTCATTTAATCTCGAAAAACCCAAAATCAACTGCGGGTTACTCAATTAAACAAATCCGATCTACCTGCTCATAATTAATCACGCGTTTAAGTAGTAGCTTGTCAGCAAACATCGCGTCGGTAAAGACTCGACAGAATCAGCGGAATCGAGTCTTGCGACGAGCAGCCGCATTTAATCGGGCGGAGCCAAATAGGCCAACCGACGGCACACTCTCTCAGACGTCTGCAGCAAAATTTTATACCGCAGCAAACATAAACAAAACAATCATAGATCTACGGGGGATCAGGTGTATATGTCATAGGACATACACACCTTTGACCTCGCACTCCCTCACATCGACTGCTGACACTCACCACGTAGATAATGCAGATTCGTGGTACGAATCTCTTTCGTACTCTCCCGTTCTCTCCAAAGATATTTTTAAACATCCTCCTGCAAATTTTTCCCCTTCTCGAGATCCGTCTGATCTTCCGACTCAGAAATAGAGATCGAGTTCAAGCACCTGGCTCCTTGCCCTTCTCTTTCTCCTACTTCCAAACTTGTAGATTTGACAGACGCCCCTACACCACTTCCAGCTCACTCTCCATACCCTCGTTCTTCCTTACCGCTGGATCCCATCTCTTATTTCTTGACCCATGACCCCGCTACTTTTGATCTAACTTACCAGAAAATACGCGTTAGATTTTGATGCCCTTGTCTCAGACAAATTTCGTCAAAGGATATCCTCATTTCCAGCCACCGAAATAATTCCCGTCATTTTTCCCGATTCCCGATATCACTATAATATTCCTGCCGCTTTCTCCCATATTTACTACTCTCCCTCCTCTGCAGTAATACAAGAATCCCTTAAATCCATAACCTTGAAAATTCTACCGCGAATAGGCTACTCACACTCACACATGTTGTATCACTTGTAAGAATCACCAGAGGCCCTCACGCGCGCGCATCCAGCCGCTGAAATGCGAGCGCAAATAAAGCTGTCGGACCTCGGGATCTCTGAGCTCCGGCCAAAACGAGCGGTCACCGGGGCCCTCATAATGGAGGTCCCCGGCGAAGATAGTGAGACCAAGGCGGACAGGCTCTTTGCCCCGATGTCCGCACTGGCCAAGATTTTCCGGGTAAGAGTCACCAGACCACTCAAGACCTGCGAACTGCGGGTCAGGGGTCTGGATGACTCAGTTACGCCGGAGAAAGTGAGGGACGCCGTGGTAGTCGTTGGGGGTTGTTGGCCGACAAATGTCAAAGTTGGCCGAGCTCGCGCTTTCCCCAATCGGCTATTCACGGCATGGATCCAGTGCCCGGTTGCAGCAACGCGGAAAATAGTGGACGCTGGGTCTCTAACGGTGGGATGGGTGAGGGCGCCGGTCGAGGTGTTGGAGCGGCGGCCCCTTCAGTGCCACAGATGCCTTCGACGCGGGCACGTCATTGCGACGTGCACATACACCGCGCCGGAGGAGGATAGGAGGGGCCGGTGTTACCGGTGCAGAGAGCGGGGGCACGTTGTGGCAACGTGCGAACGGACCCCCCGATGTCCGCTATGTGTCGACCTCGGCCGGCCGGCGGCCCACCGACTCGGCAGTAAGGTCTGTGCCCCAATTCCCACGGGAAAAGCTAAACGGGCACAGAGGGCCGCTAAGAGTGGACTTGCACCCGCCTCCGAGAAGGACGCATCTTCCGCCTTGCAGGCGCCAACTGCAACGCCGGAGTTAGCAGAGGGGACTGCACAGCCCTCTACGAGTGGAGTCCAGGAGGAGGAGATAGAGGTGGAGGAGTCACCGGTGTCGTAATGGCTCCCTCACCCCTCCTCCTGCAGTGCAATCTAAACCACTCTCGCGGGGCCCAGGACCTAATGGTCCAAAGCTTCGCGGAGTTGGATGGGGCTGTAGCGATTGTGACCGAGCCATACAACGTCCTCGATCACTCTTCGTGGTCGGGGTCCACAGACGGCTCGGTTGCGGTTTATGTAAGGTGGGGCACAAAAGAGGGGACCACCGTCTTCTCTCCGCTGGAGAGAGGCGATGGCTTCCTTGCTGTGCAGTGGGGGGAACTGGTGGTCGTGGGTAGATACTTCTTGCCCACGAGGTCCTTCCAAGAGTTCCAGGAGTACCTGGACGAGCTTAACCTAGTCGTCAGACGGCACTTGGCTCGTCCGGTGCTGGTTCTGGAGGACTTCAACTCCAAGTCCGTTACTTAGTGTTCCCCCAGGACCGATCAGAGAGGAAGGGCACTCGAAGACATGCTGGCGGCCTGCGGGCTCTCTGTAGTCAACAAGGGCTCGCAGCACACCTGCGTTAGACGCAGTGGAGGGTCTATTGTGGACGTAACGTTTGCCTCCTCCTTGTTGGTTGCGCGCGGTGTGTCCGAGTGGCGTGTCAGGGATGACATGGAGACCTTGTCGGACCACATAAGGTACATAACTATGAGGTCGACGTGCTCCCTGCCGGGCTCGTTACCCTTGGTCGGGAACCGCCCTAGGAGAAGGAAAACTCCAAAATTAAACCACTCATCTCTTTATTTATGGGTTATGAGTTCAGACAAAAAGAAAAGTTTACTGTCACAGGGGATTCGGATCCCCAGTGGCCGGCGAGAGGGAGTTCTCGTCCCAGGCTCCCTCCCGTCGTCATCCGACGACGGGCTACCCACGGCTTGCACCGCAGGGGCCGTGGGCGATTTGGCGTTTGCGAAGGGTAAGGTTGGTGGAGGCGCACCAGCCTTTACCATCGGGGCTATAACCCCGAAGAAGAAGAGAAAGCCCGTAATGGCCTTTTGTCTGGAAAAAGGAAGGGACGGGATTTCCGCCACCCAAGAATAGCCAGTTCCCGAAGGAGGTGGCACAAGATGTCGAACTTGCGGCCCTGCGTAATCAGGTCCGCAAACTGAAGGAGGAGCTGAGCCAGGCTTGGCTCGAGGCTGAAGAGAGAGGCATCTATACTTGGAGAGTCCTGACGTGACCAAGTATGGACACTTGAAAAGAGTGGTGCAGGAGCACCTCGGGGCGTGGGGAATTCCCATCCCTGAGGACATTGATGAGGTCGCCGCGGTCCTCCCGCGGCCCCAGTCTCTGGGTGCTGTGGCAGGAACCAGAGTAACGGCGAAACAGCGGCTGAATGGGGTCTCAGTAGAGGCTCGCCCCAAGGTGTCCTCCGTGTCCGTTCAAACGTTTGATACGGCTCTGTAGGCGTATTCTTATCAGCTGTAAAGAAAGATGGCTATTTCATGCAATGTCTTAGCAACGAGAGACAGAATAAACAATCAAGCGCGACTTGTGACGTGTGGCGTGTGATAGCTTCTTGCGATCAGCTGATATTCGGCAGTACAAAAAAAGCAACGGAGAGATAAGAAGGCTGCTTGCTTGCAACTATCTGATTTTTACGGCGGTGTAACGTAGCGAGCAAGCAATACAAAAAGAGCGTGTAATACAGAAACCTAAGACGAACATCTTGTTATCCAATTAATAGTACTATGTTTTTCATGACAGAAAGAAATGAGAGCGCTATTATTTTTTTATTTCCTCGTGGAGAGCTTCTTATCCCTTTACTGCTTTCTCTGTATAGCCGAATATCAGCTGATCGCAAGAAGCTGTTATACGCCACACGTGGCACGTCGTGCTTGCTTGTTTACTTTGTTTCTTGTTGCTAGGCTAGGACATTGCATGAAATAAGCCATCTTTCTTTACAGCTGATAAATGTACGCCTACAAAATGCGGACTATCGCTTTGCGCGCGCTCATTGGATCACATTTAATAATTACTTACTCAATAACTATTGCGAATTTTACAACATAATATATAACTTTTTTGTTAAGGTTGACGCAATCTACCCTCACACTTCGGCTTGGTCAAAATTTTCGGGACACCCTGTATATATATAAAGGGACATTGTCCGACATTAGTGAAATCTCTTGTAGGCATTTAGAAAGAGTAAAACTGAGTCGGTCCTGAATCATTTTTTTATTACATATAATAAAGGAGTAATTATTGAGTAAATCAGGTCAATCAGCGCTGACCGTTAGCCGGGCGCACGTTAGTGAGCCGCGCGCCTGGTACGCGTGAGCACTTCGTGTGGCTCACTGACGTGCGGTCGGCTAAAGATTGGCGCTGATTGGCCTAATTTACTCAATAATTACTTTTTTATTATATGTAATAGAAAAAAGTGGTTCACGATTATATATCAGCTGTACTCTTTGCTCACCGCTGCTCGCTGCGTACCGCCAAATATCGCAAGAAGCTGAATCGCGCCGCGCTTGTTTGTTTCTCCGCCTTTTGTTACTAAGACATTGCATCAGAAAAGCCATTTTTCTTTACAGCTAATAATCGTGCACGCCTATAAAGTCCGGTCATTATTCCGCGCGCGCTCATTGGCACACATTTATTAATTTATATCTTACTACCTATTGCAAATTTTGCAAAATGGTAAATAACTTTTCTGTTCAAAATGATCGATCTACCTACACGCGTTGGCTTGTTTGTTTGTTGTCAAATATCCTGTATATATACGCATATTTCCGCAACACCATCTAGCGTACGGATCTTATTATCATTTAGATATTTTGCCTTTAGAAAACTCAGAATCTAAGATTCTTTATTAATATTTATATTTTATATTTTTGCATATATTATTATAAAAAACTTAAGACAAGTGTCAAACATAATGTACTATTATACAATTCGATGAGAAAACTTCTATGTATATATTGAATAGTTCTAGACGCGCGATAAGCGTAACAATATTTGACTTTGCTTGTTAATCTAACGAAAAACGGAAAGAACGCGAGAAACAACGATTAGTCCGTCTCAGTCAGAAAGAAAAATAGGTGAATCGATCAAAGGACAAAGAAAGAGTTACATGTCCTTTTTTTAATCCGACTAGAGAGCGCTACTTTTTGGACAATGTAGCGGATGAGCAGCCGACTCAAAAGTTATTCGTCGCTCTAACATCTTTTTATGAGGATTCTGAACCGTCCTGTTTTACCGACATTAAGTTCAATTTTTTATAGAAACTAGTAATCGGAATGACGCTTTTCCAGAACAAAGAGAATATACTAAAGAATACTTTAAAGCATAAAAATATAAGAAAAATAAAACAGTTTATAGATTGTTATTACAGAGACTATATTTTCGCTTCATAGCACAAAATTGGCCGTACAAATCTAAACAAATATTTTCGTCAAAAAATTAGAAACAAACGAATAGTCTGAGTGCTTCAAATAGAATTTTGAAGCTTTGTGAGAAAAGAAATCTTGAGGAGAGGAAACTAACAAGGGGAGGTCGCGACGTTGTACCAATCGATTTCAACGAAATTTATAGGATCGATAGATGACTATGTGGAGTATTGCAGGGTAAAATTATAAAACGCACTACTCAAGCATTCGCGAGAAAATCAAATTTGAAACTTTCGAGTTAATTTATAAGGATATTAAATAGGTCGTTTAATCGAAAAGCATGTAGCGTAGCGGTAGTGTACTAGATTAGTAGTGTAGTCGCTGCTGGTTCGAGTCTCGATATATTTTTTTTTTTTTAATTTTACAATATAATCTAAATATAAGTAATACGTTTTTTATTTATTTATTGCATGTTATAAAAGTGCATTATTTAGCATAAAAATTCGTGATTTAAACTATACAATAAAAATAAATAGATTATTAGTAATTACTAATTATTTTTTTAAAAAACGGATAAATAATCGTACAAAATATGTAAAAATATACGCAACACGTGTTTTATTTATTGAAACTAGATGGGACAATACATAATGCAGGATGATATTTGTCATAAAAACAAATGGAACAATAATTTTCACGACAGTGTGCACATCGTATGAACGCTGCAGTTTTACATTCACATGGTTTCTTTAAAATATCTATGGAGAAACATACTTCGTGACATTCAGAAATATCTTTCTTTTATTTGTTAATTTGGAAGCATACCATGCATATTGTAACATATTTCGAAAACTCGGGGCGGACAATTGATGATGTATGATTGAATAAATTTCTATGCGATCTTCACAAGATGTTATTTCGCGGTTTTGTTCTATTCAAGTTGAACAATTCTGTAAATGTTTTATAAAAGTTTTTGACTATAAAAATAAACGTCCCACGGTTGACATAAAGGTGTGTACTTCGGAGACACAACTTTAATAAGGTAACTGTAGTATCGGGACTAGTACCTATAACAGGACAAGTCTCTCAAATTTAATTATTATTAGATGAAATTTATAAGATATTATAAGAAAAATATTTTTCACGTAATGTTCATTCTTTGTAGAAATAATAAAAATAAGAATAGTATTTAACCAAAATTGTAATTCAAAAACATTTTTTTATTGTATCATAGTTAGAAAGAAGCTAAATTGTAAGTATTTTTTAGTGAAACGCTTAAGAAAATGCTGAACCGTCCTGTTTTACTCTCATGTCGTATTTGGAATTTTTTGTGAAAACTATGAATCGGAATAAAAAATGCTTCTCCAGAAATAAAGAAAATATAGGAAAGAATGGGATAAAGCCTAAAAATTAAAAAAAAACAAAAAAAAGTTTTTAGACTGTTATTACAAAAACTACATTTTTACTTTATATATGCAAATTTGGCCATATAAATCAATATAAATATCTTTATCCCAATCTAGAAACATAGACAAATATTTTGAGTGCTTCAAAAAAGATTTTGAAGCCTTGTGAGACAAGAAAAATTCCAAATACGATTAGTATAATTTTAGCAGAAGCGTCAGAGAGAAACATATTTCTATCCTTGTCTCTCTTATGTTATCTATCTTTGTTTTGGTTTGACTTGGTCCCAAGAGATGGCGCCACCTACCCGATAGCGTAGCGGTTGAGTAGCAGCTGAGCGGACTTTTGCCAGCGGTTCAGCATCCTCTTAAGAAGTTAGTTGCGATTAAGAAGCATATATTTAAATTTACCAGGTAATTGTGTGCTATTATTTGTTTTTATTTAATACATGTTTTAAGAATATAATACATTAAAAATTGCTTAAAAACCGTTTATTTGTTAAAAATCATGCGTCCTGTTATCAGTACACTGTAATATCGACATGTCCTAGAAGCAAGACGATTTGTCCCGATTTTGGTCAACTATCTACAGACAAGTGACCGATAGCAGGACAAGTGAGTGATTTAAAGTTTGAACACTGAAAAGTAACATTTAGTACTAATTAAGAAAAGTAAGTATTTGTAATTTAATTTTTTGTAATAATAGTTTAAATAATAAATTCAAAAAATACAAAATAAATACATTATTTGAAAAAACTAAAACTTAACCTTCAAATTTTTTAACGAACATGTGTCTTTAATGTTTTGTTTATGTTTTCGTAAGGTAAAAGTACCTATAATGGAACAAANTTTGATAAAAGATTTACATTTTCATTAAAATTGAATTATTAAAAACAGTAATATTAGAAATTTTTATAGAAATGAAATGACCAGTGTTTTTTTAATCAGAAATGATTTTAAAAATTTTTGTTTAATATTAATAATATCATAAT
>NW_018023563.1:10342-11544 GCF_002006095.1 Pseudomyrmex gracilis | reverse complement strand
TAGCACGCGAAAATTCAAACTGCGATTTCTCGCAAATGCTTGAGAGTTGCATCGTCTCCGAATAGCATTTGTTATTTCTATATGTGTACTACCATTCTGCAAAATTGCATCAAAATCGGTGACCCACAGGGTGTACACTCTCCTTGTAAGTTGTCAAATAAAGATTGTGTGCCCCGGAGACGCTCATCCCGTCTAAAAAAGAAAGCATTAAAGAGCACTTGAGGCTTGTGAGTTTCGAGTATTCTATAAATTAAACATCCGATAAAAAAGTTTCTCCTATTCTTAATTTTAAGTCATTTTAAGTTCTCGTAATATAGCGTTATGTGTTTATGCCACTTGACTTGGAATATGAATCTAATACAGTTATTCATTGTTCGTTGCAAGTGCAAATTGTTTTCCTCGATAATGTCGGTTAGAAGGGTGCAGCAGTAGCAGAGTTGAAAACTCTGGCCGGCTAGCAACAAGAACATCGAGGTAGTGGGGGCACGCACACCATAAGTTCTCGCTTGAGTGCGTGCCCCTACTACCTCGGTATGTTTGTTACTAACCGGCCAGAGTTTGCAACTCTGAGCAGTAGTCAAACTGAGGTATAGTAGTGAGGCTACCAGCCTAGTCCGTAAGTTTTTAGAGAGAAGATTCTTATAAACTGTCAGACACAAATATTGTAAGATGGATAATATAAATTTGTAAAATAATAGCTAATATAGCACGAGCACAAAAAGAGAGCTTTGACCACGTGTATATGTATGTACAGGTGATGTATTTTTAAATAAATAAAGAGCCACGTTGTATTGAACTATATATGAGGGTTTTAATACAGCACACTGTTGCACGTACAAACTAATAAATGCGGGGAGAATGGTCCCGATTTACACTTATTATAACGTTCGATTACAGCAAGTTCAGAATTACGCGTGTCTGCTGGAAGCTTAGGATAGTAACTGCCGCGCTTGGCGTTAAGGTGCTTTCTGGCTGCTATCGTCAGCGCCGCCACTGCGATTGTTGAAATATAATCGATTGTTGTATCGATAACACAGCCACACACAAAAAAAAAATTTCTTTGGCTTGGGGATCAGACCATGTTTATTATATGTTTTTGGGGTCGCTGAATCCGAATCCGAGGTCCATTAAACCCCATCGGGTCGGAGTTCCGCCATAACCTCAAAAAACACCATAATCTGAGCTCGAAACCCATATATAAT
>NW_018023563.1:1655-9032 GCF_002006095.1 Pseudomyrmex gracilis | reverse complement strand
GTAACAAAGCCAGACACCCTAATGTAGCCTCTCTCCAAGCCGCTATTGAAGCGGCATTCATAAAAATGGACCGTGCGCAATTGCAGACGGCATGCTCGCGCTTTCGGAATAGGATTGAAGCGATGATCGAGGCGCAGGGCGGATACATTGAATAAAATGTCTCAGAAAAGATCCCTTAACCCAGCTATAAAGCAGTCTATTTATGTTTTTTCATATTTTCTGTAATAAACAACTTTTCCGAGAAAAAAATTTTTGTCCGGATTTAAGTGGCGGACCCTGTAAGGTAATTCATGTATCATATTATACATTAAGTTGCTACAACGGGCTTAACCTCTTAGGCACTATGCGCCACTATAGTGGCTTTCGCGGATGTCATCTTTTTGTACGACGCACCACTATAGTGGCTTTTGCGGATGTCATCTTTCTGTACGACGCGCCACTATAGTGGCTTTCGCGGATGCCATCTCTCATAATTTAATCATCAAACACATTATTCCAATGTACTTGTGTAAAGAACAGCATTATTCGTCACACATTGCAGTGCCGTATCATTTACACGTAATTCGCGTTGAACTCTGCCGTACAGAGAAACAACCCCGCGCAAAATTCAGCCGTGCCTAAGAGTTTAACTTAAGGCTTTAATTTATCAGATGATAACATCGTATTATATGGTTTAGACGATACATTAAATCTCGGAATATCCGTGACAACGGAACGATTATTGTTTAAGACTTTAGATACAACATATGGCCCTTTATACGACGGTTTAAACTTTGGACTTTGTCCCGGTTTTGGTTGCAAGTTGGTCTCGAACCATGACGTATGTTCCCGGCTGATACTCGGTTGGCGTAATATGCTTGGAGTCATAATATTTTTTATTATATGCGCGCAACTTTTTGGTAGCTTCGACCGCTACATCTCGAATGGCATTTTTTTCCTCTTTTAAATCATTATCTACATTTGCTAGCTGCCTAACCAGTTTAGACATGGCTTTATCGTTGTGGTTCCTACAATCGTAGCCTAATAATACTTTTGCCGGTGTGGTTTTAATCGCAACGTAAAATGTGTTATTTATCACATACTGGGCCTTAGTTAAACTTGACTTCCATTTGGATGCGTCACTAATGAGCTTTTTCAGTGATGATTTTAAAAACCTGTTTACTCTTTCAACGGTTTCATTTGCCCATGGCAAAGCGACGGCAACTAGACGGTGTTTGATTTTTAGAGTTTTAATAAAATTTTCAAATTTGTTAGACGTAAAAGCAGTGCCCCTGTCCGTGACTATTTCCTCTGGATTCCCAAAAATATTGAATAGAACTAGCAAATGCGTTAACACTTCCTTTGAGTTGGTAGTTTTGTTAGCGAACAACCACGTAAATCACGTGAAAGCATCTACTATAACTAGGATGTGACAGAAGCCATCTTCTATGAGTTGCAAAGGACCAAAGTAATCCATGTGTAAAATCTCGAATGACTTGATCAAACACGAGGTTATTTGCAACTCACCTTCACGCGCGTGTGTTGACGTATTTGCCACAAGACATACAATGCAGTTTTCTAGATGGTCGTAAATTCTTTTACGCATGGTGGGAAACCAGTAATTGGCCAAAATTCCTTGAAAAGTTTTTTCAAAACCAGTGAGCCATTTCGTCGTAGTAGGCACGTATTACATTGGTGACTAAAGAATCCGGTACAACAAAACGCGGACGGTCATCGTTTCGATAAACCAATCCATCAATAAGTGTAAACTTTTTATTTTCACGATTCTCAAGTTCCTTCGCTATGGCCAAGAGCTTGGAATCGTGAACTTGCTTAATTTCAAGTTCTCTTTTAAGTGGCAAAGCATCCACATATGATATATGACAACTTAAGGCGTCCACATGCGCCATTTGTATGCCTGCTCTATGCTTGATCGTAAATTTATAATTTTGTAGTGATAGAGTCCACCGGGCAATTCTTGAGTTTAGGTTTATTTTATTTACTGCATGCACCAATGCATTGCAGTCGGTGATCACTGTGAAATCAATTCCGTTCAAGTATATGTAGAAACGTCCCACGGCCCTTACTATCGCCAACATCTCCAGCTCGAAGCTATGGTATTTAGCTTCGGCTTGGTTGATAGCTTGACTGTAGTAAGCTATAGGTGCAAATTTACCAGTAACTTGTTTTTGCAACAAAATAGCGCCCAGCTCTACGGCACTAGCGTCCGTATGGAGCTGGGTTTCTGCCGTTGAATTGTATAGGCAAAGAACTGGCTGCGTGATCAGCTCCTTTTTTAAATCTTGAAAAGACTTGACACATCCGACGTTGAAATCGAATTTATTCGATTTGCGTAGTAAATCTCGTAACGGTTTCGATTTATTTGCGTAATCACGTATAAATTTTCTAAAATAATTAATTAAACCCAAGAATTGTTGGACTTCTCGCTCGTTTCAAGACTGTAAAAAGTTTTCGACTGTTTTTATATGACGAGATCTAATGGTAATTTTGTTTTTTAGCTGAGATTATATAGCCTAAGTATTCTATACTTTTCCTCAAGAATTTGCATTTTTTTAAATTCAATTTAAATCCGTGTCTTTTAAAAAGTATTAAGACTTCACAAAATATTTCCAAGTTAGATTTAACCGTTCCAGTCGCTATCAAAATATCATCAATGTAGACGATTACCGTCTTGTATTAGGGGCTAAAGAATATTTACTACACGCTTCTGAAACTCCGCGGGTGAGTCACAGAATCCAAAAGGTAAACGGTTGAATTCAAACTGCCCGTCGGAAATCGCAAAAGCGAAATACTTGGTGAAATTTTCGTGCACTTTAATTTAATAAAATCCATCTTTGAGATCGAGAAGTATGAAAATTTTATTTCCTAATCGCGCTACGCAATCTTTTATCAGAGAAAAAGGGTACTTTTGCTTGTAAACTCTGCTATTTAATGGTCTAAGATCTACGCACATGCGCGTAAAGCCATTTTTTTTTTTAACTAGCACCACCCTTGCGCAGTATGGTGATGTGCTTCGTTTTATAATTCCGCGTGCCAACAGATCGTCAGTGATCTCGCACAACTGTTTTTTCTCAGCGAGCGCAGAGCATCTGGGCGCATACGCAAAAATCGATTCGTCTTTTAGGCGAATTTCAACGGAATAGTTATCCTCTATTTTTTCTACTGAGAGGTCATTAATTTCTAACAAGAGTTTTTAAAAATTTTTCTCAGTTTCAGGACCAAAATCAATAGTTATTTTGTTTGTATCGCTGTGTGAATCATTTGATTCGCACGCAAGTATGTGCAAGAACGAGTCTTCAAAAGGCTGTTTATTCGTTGTTAAAGGTGAATAATGTTGACGTTCTATTGTAACCGACAGATTATAAATGGCAGTTATTTGCTGCGAGTTTAAGAAATCTCGACCGATTATAAGGTCATTTGTGATTTCATTGTTGATCAACACGTGTAAAGTGATAGGTAAAGATAATTGAGGCAAATCCGCTAGGGTAATAGAAGTTTTCAACAACCCAGTAATAATAACAGGTTTGTTATTCAACGCTTTATACAACTGTGTCGCCTTATTTAAAGAAATCTTTGAGGCATCAACCACTTTACTTACAATTTCAGGTTTGATAAAGGAAATAGGACTCCCTGTATCAAGTAGGGCTGATAAAGAACAATCGGAGTTACCGAGTCGCATTACCTTTAATAGCGATTGTTGTACAGCAATTTTTTTACTATTTAACGGTTGAATAAACGCTATTGTTGACGACACTTTAGATGGCTTAACGGCGGAGACGGTGGGTGACGCCGAAGATGATGCTGCTGAGGTAGGTTGATTCTTTTTCTTTAGCCGGGAGCAATCCGCTCAAACATGCTCGCGTTGCTTGCAATATATGCAAAACTGATTGTCTCGGCCATTTTGCTTTGTCGTACTTCCTTTTGAGCTGGACGTGCCGGCCGCATCCTTGGACTTAGTAGATTTTGCATCTGCAGCAAACCTCTTATTTATATCAGCAGAAACTGACGTTATTTGGTGCATGGAATTGAGAAAATGATATATCGACGCAGAATTCAACGACGCCGCGGTTTCTCTCAACGAACGGCTTTGAATTCCGCTGATCATCAAATGTATGATACTATCATCATCTAAATTTAAATTATGCATAAGAGATAATTTGGCCATTGCATATTCTAGAAATGTTTCCTTGTGTTGCAACCATTTACGCGCTTCCACCTTCTGTATTGCGACATGATACAAGACTTTTCTTGTAAATCTTTTCAGGATTGCTTCCCGAAAACCAGGTCATGACTCTAACATTGGGCCAGAACCGAAATTATACCAGCGTCTGGCGATGTTAATAATTTTGAAGACGCGGCTAACAAAGCGACATCATCCAATATCTTATGGATGCGGGTTACCTGTTCAACCCGTTGCACTCAAAGTTGAACGTTTTCTTCCTCCTGACCGCTAAATTCGGGGATCTGAAATGCCAATATTGACACCGCCTGCGACGAGGACACCAAGCCCAGAGTGGTTGGACGGGACGATCCTGGACTCCTTGGGGTGAGCGCCTCTTGCAACGGTTGATCGACGATGCCGACCCCGGCAGGTAAGTCAGAAACTGAACGCGTCTGATTGATAGCAGTCAGCATTTGCTGCATTAATTCTTGCTGCTGCTGCTGGCTTTGTAGCATCTGTCGGTGCATCATCTGCATGGAGTTATTAATACTTGCTAGCAGCATCGACATCTCCGGAGCTGGAGATTGCTCCGCTGTTGAGGAGCAAGGCGCCGCGTGATCAGCTGTTGTGACCTTGCGTGAAGCAAGCCTTGCGCTTGAACGCGGTTGTAACTCGCCCAATGCGCCGGTGTCGACGGTAAGTTTTGACGCACCAAAACGCTCGAAATGAGTCATGAACGCTTCAATTATTAATTTAGAATCATCGGCGACCGTTAATTTATATTTCTTGGCTTTTCTTTTAAGTTGATCCAACGTCAACTGACTCAAGGATGTTTGATCCATGTTTGTGTATGCTGAGCGACTTTTGTTTGAGCTTGCGTGCGTATGGCGTGATCAGCAAGCAAATACAACAATCGCGTAATGCGTGATTGACTGTGAAACACGTGGTGAGCCTTGCGTGATCACCACTGAATGTCGAATCTTTGATTCTGTAAATTTTACAGAAATTTGTCTTTTGCAAATAAACAAATTAATGCACACGCACGGCGGAACCAGAATCTGTGTCGGAGCACTGATAAAACGGAGCAGGAACACACACAACGCACCACACCGGAGCACGCACCGGAAAACGGAGCAGAACAAAGAATCGAAATTGAACACCAAGTTGGAGCACACTTCGGAGCACTGAATCAGAGCAAAAGAGACAAAAGAAAGCGGAGCTATCTATTCCATTTCTGAGATAAATCAACTGTAAGATGTATAATATAAATTTGTAAATTAATAGCTAGTATAGCACGCGCACAGAGAGAGAGCTTTGACCACGTGTATATGTATGTTCAGGTGATGTATTTTTAAATAAATAAAGAGCCACGTTGTACTGAACTCTATATGAGGGATTTAATGCAGCACACTGTTGCACGTACAAACTAATAAATGCGGGGCGAATGGTCCCGATTTACACTTATTATAATACGTTCGATTACAGCGAGTTTAGAATTACGCGTGTCTGCTGGAAGCTTAGGACAGTAACTGCCGCGCTTGGCGTTAAGGTGTGCTTTCTGGCTGCTATCGTCAGCGCCGCCAGTGCGATTGTTGAAATATATTATCGATTGTTGTATCGATAATCGTTGCTCGCAACGTAAGCTGTCAGTTACCACCGAGTCGGAGCGGCAGATGTCGTCACGACNATTAGCATTGACGGTTTTAAACTTACAATATAAAGAAGAACTGACGCAAGAAATGGTTTTGTTAATCTGTTGATCCCAAGATAAAATTTCGGAAAGAGTTACTCCTAGGTAGAGTATAGAGTCCTTGTAAGATATGCTATTTCCATCAACAATAATTTGTCTCAAATCATCTCTTTTTAAGTTTCTAATGTATCTTGCGGTACCAAAGATTATGGCAGATGTTTTCCCGGCATTCAGAGCAAGACCATTCTCAGACGCCCATTCAATTACTCGGCTTATGTCCTGGTTAATTTTAGTAATTGCATTGTCTATGTAGCTCGGTCTCGTATGAATGTAGATCATAAGGTCATTTGCGCAATAATTATATTTGCAGTGCTGCAGTCTACTACAGAAATCAATAACATAAATGATATAAAGGGCCGAGGACTGACGCCTGAGATACACCGCTAAAAACCGACAATTTGGAGGAGAGCTTGCAACCGGAGCCATCCGGCAGCCCTACCCTGGATACGTCGATCCTGACGGTACTCACGTCAGCAACGGAGTGGCAGTTTTGCAAGCCGGGGTCGGACATAGACCGCCTCTTTGACCAAGCAGTCTCAAGCGCAGCAGCGCTTGCACGACTTCGAGAGACACTTAGCCGAAAGAACTAAACGGCGTGAGGAAGAAATGTCGAACGACGAGGCCGAGAAGAAGAAGAAGCGATCTCTCTCTACTGATTAGAGACAATAATACACAATAATATAGACATTACTTAAATTAAATATTTTATTTTATTTTAGTTTTAAGCGAAAACTGGTACATATTTATATTTATATAAATATTGGTACATATTTATATTTATATTAGTACATATTTATATTTATATTCGCATTTTTTTTATATTTTATGTATATATATATATATACTTACCTAGATAATCACAATTAAAAGACTAGCCAACAAGCGATCTTGGGGTATACAATGCCCATGTTTTAAAACCTGGAAAAAAATTAAATCAAAATCAACAAATTTTATTTTATTTTATTTTGGGTAACTTATTTTGACGGGTTTGCCCTCCAAACTGACATTTAATAACGCTGAATTAAAGTGACATATTTAATTCGGTAATTATTGAAAATATTCACCACAATGATTAAGTGATATATACTAAGGCTAGTGACGGGTGAATTTCCAATAATTCGATAGTTAAAGTAAAACATGGTAATATGAGTACTTGTGGTGAAAAATAGTACAGAATTTTTAGCGACATTGAGTGCTAGTACATTTTATTGTAAAGCAAAGCAAGTTTTCAAGTATGACCAATAATTGTTTTATTTAGTCATTAGATCAGTTCTATCGGAACATGTGGTGAAATGACCCAGAATTTAAAACTCAATTTAAATTTGTGAATATCAAGAGGCACGGTAGTGCCTCGCGCCAAGTATATGCGCAAACAAAGTGCGCGCGCGCTGCGCGAGGTACCCCGTGCCTCTTATACGCGAAATTTAGCCGAGAGCCTTTTTGAGATTTTCCGATCTCAACAACG
>NW_018023563.1:0-1190 GCF_002006095.1 Pseudomyrmex gracilis | reverse complement strand
CGAATCGTACGGTGTCGAATAATTTGGTGTCGAATAAATCTGTGTCGAATCGAGCGGTGTCGAATCGTACTGTGGTCAATAGAGTATCACCCCTCAACAACGACTAAACCGATCGAGTTCGTAGTAGACTCAATCGAAAGTTGAGATCGAGGCACAAAAAAAAGTATTTCGCGGCTTTCCAACGGATATATCTGGATACAAAGTCCGAAATACCGAAAAACTAGGTTCTAAGAATTCGTCCACGTCGTCGGACACGGATTTTCGTTTGTCAGCCACCACAGTGCGTAATGGTTGAGCGTACTTTGCCTCTTGTCGCCACCAGGTGACAACACTTTTGTGTAGATATAGGCTGCGTTCCGAGTTACGCATAATATGCGCGCATTTATCTATAGTACACGTTACATATAGTATAGATAGGATATTATTAGATAAATACGTAGATAGAACTGATAGTAAACATTTTCTGTTTTACATAAATATAATACAATTATATATATATTTATCGATTATTAAATTTNAAAGAAAAAATAAAAAATATTAAATATAAAGTTTAATATTCTACACACACATACACACACACACATTTAACGATACATAGTTCTTTTTGCAAATCGCGGATATCTCGAGAACCAGAAAAGATAACTTGAAACTAATTTTGCAGGTACCTTCAATCGGCTACTCTGCGATTTATGATAAAGAGTGAAAGTTAACAAATTAAATATTTTGAGAACGGTAAAAGTTAGAGCAAAATGGTTTTTACATCTCAATTTCTATTAGTTAGTTGTAAAATACCACACGATAAAAGTTTAATAATTTCTATTATTTAAACAATTGATTGTTAATAAATAAAGTTAGAAAGTTCGAACTAGGCTATTTTGCAGTTTGTTGCGCTAAGGATTATGACGCAAACTGTTTTCCTCTATCTCTTTTAGTTTAAAACTTATTAATTTTACAACTAACTGTGATGTTGCGTGATAGCAACTTAAGAGTGATAACTTATCGATCTTTGCGTAAGATTTAACAGAAAGAGAGAGAGGGAGAAATAGATAAAGAGTGCAACGAGACAACATCAATCATCATCAATAATTCTATAAAAAATGACCAGAAACAAACGTAAGTAACTACAATACAATCATATTTAAGTTATTAGGTTAGTTTATGTATATATTATTTTATATGATTGTGTTAGT
>NW_018023562.1:5699-11066 GCF_002006095.1 Pseudomyrmex gracilis | reverse complement strand
AACCTACTTCTTTCTCATGTGTTTTATAAGTATTCGGATGATATGAGGGAATGTTCAACGAAGCCAATAGTTTATTGAAATGTGTGTTTCCTATGCCTGCGTTGAGAGTCCCTGAAGTGCAGAGCACAATTATTTACACTACGCTACATAATATTGATTTAATTATTTATTAGACACATTAAATTACCCATTGCTCCTCTGGTATTGACATCATAGTGAGCAATCTGTTTATCCTGCTTATTTTTTCTTGATATCTCATGCTTTTTGTCAGTAGACACTCGCGTAATTGTCATGCAACTCCGACATTTGACAGAGAACATCGAAGCCAACCCGATTCGTATTTCTTCCACAGTATCGAGCAGAGAAACCAAAGCACCACAGTTTTTACAAAACAATTCTTTCGCAAAAGTTTTCAAATGTACAATGCGCCGCCCTTCCAGTTTGTCGAGTTCGTTCTCGCCAATTTTGCATTCCTTGACGTTATCAGATACCTTGTTTCGACAGCCATAAACATTTCTCAAATTTTTTCCGACGTTTTCTAACCGTATTCTTAATTTATATTTTTTTTCAGTTACACGCTTTCCCTTCCAGAAAAATCTTTTTTTAATCGGATTTTCAAACATTTTTTTTTCAATATAATGCGACAATTACTTGTAAACAGAAAATGGCATATGTGCGTGCGTGTGTCAGTGTTCTCACACGTAAGCGACGTTGCCAAATCTAGTGCACTGCGCTAGTCAAAGTCAAGCGAGTTTCTCGTTTGACGTACTACGTACCAGATGAACCTCCTTAAACTTCCTGAATAAGGAATTTAACCTTAGTAGTTCGATTTCTAACTGTACGTAAAAACCGAAAACGTTGAACAACTTTCTTAACTTCGAAATTTTACCTTTTCCAAAAACTTAGACTAACGATCTTTTTTGCCACGGTTGTCTTTTAACTAACTTCCAGAAACTAACTATGGGTTTAATTTTTCTTAACTAACAAATTTTTTGAACTCACCAATTAAGCCTTAAAAACTATTGTTTCCTAAACTTGGACCTTATACTTTTGCAGGTACGTTAGTCCGAACCACTAATTGACAACGTGTTTCTACCGAACCACGTGTTTCACCCTACGCTTGTTTCACACGACCATAGGACGCTCAGCTTGACCAACCTGATTATTTCGTTTCCTCGGCATCCTTTTTCACTAACGCTAGGCGCTGTAGTACCTGGTCACTACTATGAACAGATTAATAAAAGAAAACAAAACCAACGCATTTGCTCAGCGTCCACGTTTACCCTAGTGACCACCAAAACGCTTAATTACTAAACAAAACTAGAACATAAAATAAACCAAAAGAAAATAAAACATAAAATAAATCTACGGCCACTCCCCGACCGTTTACAACAAACACTTTACTTTATCTACAAAGTAAATCTTTAGTGTGTTTTCAGTCTTTTCTCTCTTTCTACTTTTCGCAATACCTTCGGTTAACGCGAAGTTTTATATATATTGCACTTTAGTGATAAAACAAAACGCATCTGTCCACCTTTTGTGGACACTCGTCGTCATAACGACGTTTCGGGTAAGTACACTTATTTTTGGTACTTAACAACTATAACTACGAGTAACATATATTTTTAACGATTAGATATGTTTTATAATACACTTAGTCCTTAATAATCAGTCTTTTACTTTTCAAGTATTCACTGTGTACCTGACCCTGTTCAGGACTTCATCCATCACTAGGTTAGACCAATGCATGGCCTCCTTGCGAAGCTCTTTTCTCTCATGCTCCGCCTGTTCTTCCAGTAACGCTTCCCTCAGTGAACTCGAAGACTTCTCCAAACTCACCAGCGTCCCGACCTTGGGCTGGCCCTCCGGCTCTGGTGACATTGCCCCCTTCAAATTGGACTTGTCACATAACGTTGCCCTTGGTATCGTTGATGGGCATGTCCAATTTTCACCTTTCCACGCTTCCCACAGTCCAGGTTGCGGTCGCAAGTGTTGCACCAGTCCCGACCACCATGGCATGGGACTTTCCTCCGGCCGTACCACCTGTATAGACACTATGGTTGGTAGCGAGCGCGTTTGATGAAGTTTGACTACTGCCCCGCGCCCCTGTACTTCTCGTACTTTGGCGTCTGAAAACAGATTATGTATCATTACAAGCGTTTTTATTTCACCGCTTAGACCTTGGCCAACTGCTGCCGATAACAGCGCAGTGTTCTCAATGACTACAAAGTTCGCGCGGAACGTGACCTCGGCTACAGTAAAGTCCACTCGAATCTCTCTCCTGGCTGGTTTATAGTCGGTGGACGAAGTGTCAGACACCGTAACTAAGGATTGGGATTCGGGATATTGGAGTAGGCTTTCACATAGGTCTTTTGACATCACGTTGCACTTGCTGTCACTGTCTAGTATCAACTTAATGTTATGCCCTACCATTCTCGCGTTTACCTCGGGCTTTGCGCACACTCTGTCTAATACCGCACTAGCTACCGCATAGTTCTCGGAAAATGTTTCTACGCACGCCGTAAACACCGCGGAATCACTGTCGGGTTCCCCGTCGGGCATGTCACTTATCAGTACGGTGTCTCGCGAACTGCTCGTCACCGCTTCACTATCATCGCTCGGTTCAGCGATTTCCATTGCACACACGAACCGTTCGTTTTCCCTGAGTCCATCTTTGACCAACGTATACTGCGCCCACGCTTCTGACTCGGTTGGATTGTGGGTTTTGACAAATTTTTTCATTATCTCAATCACTTCCGGGTCGGATTCGTATTGGTATATGGCGTCATATTGTTTCTTTGTGGCTCTTGGTTTAACCTCTTTTTTCTTCTGTTTCAGGTCGTCGTTGGATCTTCGCTCTCCCTGACGTGCACGCTGCTGGATTTTCGACCTCTTTCTCGGTCTTTCCTCAACGTGTGGGTTGTCATCGTCGTTTTCCGGATCATCGCGGGACTTCCTGGGCCTGGGTGAGTACTCGATGCTTTTGTGTGACCTTTTAGCTTCCACTGATCGTTGACTCTTTTTGTTTTCGAGGTGTTCTTTCTCCCATGGTTCGTGGTACTTCCTCTCGATTTGTAATACGCCGTAATAGCCGCGTATCATCTGTTCGGAAGGGTTTCTCTCTTTAACGAGGCGATCCATTTCTTGTACTATATATGAATCGGAATCATTCTCGTAGACATGACGGTAAGTACCCATTGGCGGCCTTATTTTTCCCGTCCTCTTCTTAACCTTTTTGGGTTTCTTTTTTGCTTCTTTTGCTTTTTCTTTGCAGGACTTCTTCGAACTGGAGCTGGACCCGGTCTTCAGCGACGAACCCGCCGACACCGCCGACGTAGTCCTTGACGCCTCGCTGCCAGAGTTGTTGTCATCGGTTGTTTGGATGTAATTCAGTCTCCGATACTCCGGTTCTTTGTGCGGCCTCAACTGTCGCGAATTGTATACTCCTATGGTCTGCCCCTCTAGATCCTCGATTAGATACGCATTCGGTCTTATTTCCTGCCTGACTGTATACGGACCTTCATAAACCAGGTGTATCTTTCTGGTTAACCTGCGTGTTTTGTCCGATCTTCGGTGCAGTTTGACCCACACCTTCGTGCCGGCCTGATAAACTGGTGCTGTACCCTTCTTCTCCGCTTGTACTCGTCTTTTTTGTTGACTCGCCACAAGTCGTTCTCGAGCCAGACGAAGTTTTTTGCGTAGAGTCTTCTTCGGGCCTTGCAGTTCCTCGTACCATTTAGGCCTTAACACACGATCGATATCTTCTCCGTCGTCTTGGAGGTCTTCGTGCAGGTCAATCGGTCGTATTCCCGTACTGCTGTGTTCCGTTCTGTTGAGCACCCATTCTAGTCGTGGAATGACGTCATCCCATCTGGTGTGCCGCCCATGTGCATACGCTCTGACGACGCGATTTATTTCCCGCATAACCCTTTCTACCGGGTTTGACTGTGGGTTGTACGGAGACGTATTTCTGGTCTCGAAACCCTGTCCTTGACCAAACGCCTTCCACCGTTCACTTCCGAATTGGCCTCCCTTGTCAGTGAGGATTTCCTCGGGAGTTCCTACCTCGGGTAAGTATTTTTCGCGCAACGTACTACATATGGTTTCTACTTTTTGATTTTTTATTGGATATAACTTAACTAACTTGGAAAAGTGATCCGACAACACGAGAATATATTTGTTTCCTTGCGGAGTTTGCGGTAACGGACCACATAGATCCATTGATACCGTTTTCATTGGTTTTCGCGGAATCTCGTAATAGTATTGGCCTACCGTAGCCCTAGTGTAATATTTGGTTGCTAGGCAGACGTGACACGACGTAACTACATCTCTAATCATTTTCTCTACGTTTTTAATGTAAAAGTATCTGGCGACATAAAACAACACTTTATCGGTACCGAAATGAAGCAAAAACCGGTGAACCAGATTTATTAATTCCCACGCGAATTCCTCCGGTATGGGTATCCGTTCGCCCACGGATGTGCATTTCCTAATGATACCGTGTCTTTCGTGATATATGTCGGGATCGTTACGAGCTTTGTCCTGTAGGATATCGCTTCTCTGTTGGGCTTCGCGGATTAGGTCCGCCCACTGCGATATATCCTGTCCATCGCGATGTGAGTTTATCAAAGCAATATACTTAGTTTTGCTCTGTCGAGCTTTAACTTGCGTTTCCGCAAAGCTTCGGGATAACGCGTCGGCTATAGTGTTTTGTTTGCCCGGTACATGTTCGAGTTCAAATTCCTGGAGGAATTCGAACCAACGGACTATTCGTCCGCTATTTTCCGTGCAGGAGCTTAAAAATTTCAAGGCTCTGTGGTCTGTAAAGACTTTTACCTTGTGACCATCAGGAGATATATTGCACTTTAGTGATAAAACAAAACACATCTGTCCACCTTTTGTGGACACTCGTCGTCATAACGACGTTTCGGGTAAGTACACTTATTTTTGGTACTTAACAACTATAACTACGAGTAACANCATCTGTCCACCTTTTGTGGACACTCGTCGTCATAACGACGTTTCGGGTAAGTACACTTATTTTTGGTACTTAACAACTATAACTACGAGTAACATATATTTTTAACGATTAGATATGTTTTATAATACACTTAGTCCTTAATAATCAGTCTTTTACTTTTCAAGTATTCACTGTGTACCTGACCCTGTTCAGGACTTCATCCATCACCAGGTTAGACCAATGCATGGCGGAGCCCCTCCCCCGGCAACATGTGTACTATAATATGTGATGCAAATAAATATGTTTCTAAAATGTACATGATATCGGAAAATGTACTGTGTCGAATTGTACGGTGTCGAATCGTATGGTGTCGAATTGAACGGTGTCGAATAATGTGGTGTCGAATC
>NW_018023562.1:0-4628 GCF_002006095.1 Pseudomyrmex gracilis | reverse complement strand
TGACCAGCCGTGTTGGTTAATCCTGATATTGACTAAAAACAGAACAGTCAAAACCCGAAAAAAAGAACTGTTTTCGATTTTGACCAAAACGCTTGGTTACTCCGGGGTTTGACTGGTCAATTCTAGAATTTCCTGGATTTCGGGTTTTGACGCTAACATATATATTTATTTATTTTTATATATTTTATATATTTATTTTTTTATATAATATATTATATATATTTATATTATATATATTTATATTATATATATATATATATATAAATGTAAGCCAGTGTAAATTGTTGATTATAAAATTGTAACCCTAAAGGAAATCAATAAAGATTATCTATCTATCTATATACATAAAAAATCAATACCTAACGATGATTAACGAATGTGGCGCGAAAATATGGACTTTGTATTTTTTTTAAGTAAAATGAATGTCTTATATCAAGATAAATTAAAAATGAGTTTTTATACTTTTGTAATTAGTTGTTTACTTATAACTGTATTATTAATAATTATTTACTTATTACTATAATTATTTTTTATTACTATATTATTGGGAGTACAAATTAGTTCAGTCCGTTTTTCTGTGTTCAAAAATGCATTTATTTCAAAACAAAATAAATGAAAAGATTAATTAAAGTATTGTCCATTGCTGGCTATTATTTTTTCCCATCTCTCAGGCAATTTTCGAATTCCATCTCGAAAAAATGACTCGTCTTTGGAGGCGATCCAAGTTTGCAGCCACTTTTCGATTTCTGCGAAAGAAATGAATTGGTGACCTGCCAAATCGTGCTGCATCCTTCGGATCAACCAGTACTCAGAAGGAGCAATGTCCGGCGAATACGGCGGATGCGGTAAAACATTCCATTTGAACGTTTCCAAATATTCTTTTACGACTTTTGCGACATGAGGCCGAGCGTTGTCATGAAGAAGAATAACTTTATCATGTCTTTACTCGTATTCCGGCCGTTTTTCTCGCAATGCACGGCTCAAACAAATCAAATGTAGCACAAACAAACAGCACTCTTTTGGTCCCACCAGATACAAAGCATGATCTTCAAACCATGAATGTTTGGCTTTGGTGTTAAAGTCGATGACAACGATTGACCGGGCTTAGCGTAATATTTTTTTTTCTTGGGGTTGTCGTAGAATATCCACTTTTCATCTCCAGTCACAATCCAATGCAAAAACCTTTTCTTTGTTGTCGTTGAATCAGCAACTTGCAAGTGAAAAATCGCTTTTTAACGTCTATCTCGGTTTCAATTTAGTAGACATCTAATTTCCTTATTTTTAAATCATTCCCATGGCTCTCAATCGTACAGAAAGAGCTTGTTGAGTTACTTCCAATGATTCTGCAAGCTCTTCTTGCGTTTGACTCTGGTTTTCTTCAAGTAATGCTTCCAAGTCTTTGAATTTTTTGGCTGTCCAGAGCGAAGCTTGTCTTCAACGCTGAAATCTCCATCCTTGAAACGTCGAATCCATTCCTTACATGATTTATTAGTTGGAGCAGTGTCACCATAAACTTCGACATGCATTTGATGGGCTTCAGCTGCATTTTTCTTTCAATCAAAGCAAAAAATTAAAACCTCCTGCAAATGCTGCTTGGTTAACACAAAATTCGACATTTCAAACACAGTAAAAATCAAGGGTTTTTGTATGAAACTCAAAGCGATATAAACTGAATATTATTAGCAGATGTCTAACCTCTCTGAAACCGCCAAAATCAGTTGTCACTATGAATTATTTACGACAGCCGAAGCCATCTTTTAAAAACGGACCGAACTAATTTGTACTTCCAATAATAATACAATACTGTATTAATAATACAATAATAAGTAAATAATTAATTACAAAAGTATAAAAGAACTCATTTTTAACTTATCTTAACATTAAACTTATTTATTTCAAACAAAAAATTACAAAGTCCATAGTTTTGCGTCATATTAGTTAGTCTTTGTTAGTTATTAATTTTTTATGTATATTATATGCTGTTTACTGGTTCTCTTATTCCATTACTACGGCGTACAAGTGCGCGAAAAAATGACAGCTCAGAGCTGTTATTTTGCACGTGGTTGCACGCTCATTTTCGCGGATCTTTATTTATAAGATCTCGTTAACTATTGCAAACCTCGTAAAATGATAAACAATTTTTTGACTCAGAATGTAGCTCTTCTACCTGTCTATAAGCAGTGATACGGTCTTCATCAGAACGTCACCCTGTATATATATACACATACTTACAGAGTGTTTTAAACCATCCGTACATCCTATTTAAAAACGAGGAAGACGGTTATTTTAAAAAATGTTTTAGACAAAAGTTAATAGTGATCAAGAAATGCATTCCATAGGCATATGCGACCTTCACACGGTATATCTTGGGTAATGCTAACGTTGACGATACTGAAATTTTGACATTTCATAACTTAGGAAGATCTTAACTAAACATAGTTTATAAACAGTGTGTCGAAAACGCCTTGACGTCAGTTACAAAAATATGNAATAAAATTTAAAAAATTCAAGTCGACCTTGACATGACTTTCACAATGCCATTCAACGTTAATTGCATATGCCCATGTAATGCACGATTTGAGCACCAACAACTTTTGTGTGTAACATTCTTTAATATAAGTATTTCTCTTGTTTTTAATTTTTAAACGGGGTGTACGGGTGGTCTAAAACATCCTGTATATATACACACAGTATGTATATATTGTTGTACTCACGGTGACGGTACTCAACCTCGTCGTCGATCTCCGCGATTCGCGCACACGTTCGCGGAAATGAGAGAACGAAGCTACTTTTAACAACACTTTATTACAATTCGTATTTTACAGAAAATAACAAGATCGTCCGTACCGCGTCGTGACAGTTTCGCGTCTCCGTTACTTCTCTCAACAACTTTGTTGCCCGACGAACAATCGCGCCGAGCGTGCGCCGTTCACGCGGCTCCCGCGACACATACGCGGTGACCGCTGCGTAACAATATATATATATATACTATATATACTGTGACGTGGTAGTCGCGCCGCTCCTCCTTTGCCACAAAAAGCTCTCATGATCGCGGGAGTCCGGGGGTGCGAACCGTCTGGGACGCGCCAAGATCCTCCAGGGCTTGCTTGCGTGCGTTAGATTTAGTTGCTTATTCGTATTATTTTTTTTTGTATGCTCTTGACGCCTCACCACATCGAGAACACACTACTGGAGGAGATATCAGGAACCGTCGATTCTGGGTAAAAGGCGAGAGTAAACGAGAGAGAAGGGTGTGCGTGGAGTCGCAGCTAGGCACTCGCACGACGACCAGAGGGGTGAGTCTCCGGAAATAAGCGGCGAGAAAGATGACAACGCGGAGGACAGCGAACCTTGGCGCTGAGAACCCGAGGAAGCGAGGCGAACACCCGACGAGGGAAACAGCTTTAACTTTTCCTTTCATCTCGGAAAGGCCTGCCGCACACCTCCGCTGCTAACCTGCAACTACGACCCTGCTACGCTACTGCATGCTGCATCGCTAGTGCATTTGCGGAATTCTGCGCTTGAAAATGTCCGCTGCTTACATTTTCGCCAGTAAGGGCCCGATACTCGATTCGAATTTCGCGGCCGCGAGTCCGGCCGCCGAGCGCGAGCATCGCGTCGCATGTAGCGCCCCTCGCGACCTGATTGGTCGCCGCGATCTACCCTACGCGATCCTAGCGCGCTCAAACGCATCGACCCCGAATCGATCTCAATCCTCGCTCTCTTGGTCGCAATCTATCGAACCGGACGGACGCACCGACGACACTCCCGACGATCGATTGATTAAGAAGCCTTTTCAAGCTATTGACTTGGATGGAGAAGGACGACGACGTACGGTGAGGTGTCCTCGTTACTTTGTGAGCCACGAATCCGCGTCACTCGAGTCTCGTATCGAGGCTAGTCGCTGAATTTCGCGTTTGGATACCGGCAAGGACATAACCTTCGCCATAGTTTTGGGATTTTCGGCAGCGGCTAGAATCGGATTCCACGGGGCTTCGTGGTGATAATTCGTAGGTTTAAGTGCGTGTCGCGTAATTACTCTGTTGAGTGGCTCAAGCCCTGGAGTTCCGGTAAAGCGCCAAGCAGCATTTTCGTATTCCCTTACGTCTCGCGTGCACAAGTAAGTGTTGAGTGTATCGTTTTGCTGTCGTCGTATTTTGCACCGGGTATCGTACCGATCCGCGTACCGAATATCGTACCGAAGATCGTATTCCGAAACTAACGCTATCGTAACGTGCTGCGTTCTGCGTAATAATCTCAGCTTATTTTTCACCTGCTGCTGCATTAATCTTTCACTCTATCCTATCGTACCGCTATCACATTCTATACGGCATCTTGGTGTGGATTTTCCCAAGTGACCTGCCGAAAGCGAGAGGGGAGCGATTCGGAGGAGCTGGAACAGGAACCTTTCGTACCGTTACCATAGCGAATATGGGTAATTCTTTTACAAACCGAACACCATTCTGACCGACCCATTTTTGATATAGCTGAAACTTTTTTTACGGGTTCTATATCGAAAAAGAAGAGATACTTGTTCGAGGAATTTTTTTTTTTTTTTTTTTTTAAATAGAGAAGGTTGAAAGTTTGAGATTTTGGTGATTTTTGCTTGAAGACTCATTTTCAAAAAT
>NW_018023561.1:8171-11270 GCF_002006095.1 Pseudomyrmex gracilis | reverse complement strand
GTTGTTTGTTTGTAATAAAAATGCCGGAGTTTCTATTTGCGCCGGCCGCTCTAATTTTTATGACCGACGTTTTCATGACCCGGAGATATCTGGGTTTGTTTGGAAAGCTGCTAAAATTTTGTGTTATTGCTAGGCGCAGTTTATCTTTTCGGACGCCGATATAATTTTCGTTTGTTCTCCTATCGTCTGAAGTTTTAAGTTTCCAAACAATAGGAAACCCGTTCGAGTTATTTAGTATAATGAAAAAAAAAGGATTCGCTATGCGTTGGCGCGTCGCGTCGCATGAAAAAGGGGACCGTGGAGTCTCCAGGACGTAACACCCTCCGCGTTAGACAAATGTTGGGGGTATCCAACATTTGCAAAAAAAAAGGGTGTCCCCTTTTTTTGCGACGCCGTGAAATCTGGGTCTTCTGCAGGCGGTCGTGTCTCTCTCTTTTTCCCTGAAAAGGAGGAGGAATGAGTCGGCTTTTACTTAGCCGTCCTTTTTCCTCGTCCTTTTGTCTGAAATGTGTGTGTAGATGTGTATTTTTTATGTCTTTTTTTTTTCTTGTCGAAGTGTGCCGTGATACGTATGCATGCTTTTCGTTTGTTTTTTTTCACTCGGTATGGTGACTGTTATAACTATAACTTAGTCTAGGTTGTTTTGTGTATTAGAAACGTTCTATTTAAAAGTATTCTAAATTCGTTATTACTTAATATTAATTAAGGGAATGGTAGGTAGTATCCTGATCGTGGATTCAGCATCGTTGGCGCTGGCGTAGGTGGTCGATTCTCTTTGGTTCTCGGCGGTGCAGGACACGGCCATTCCTCAGCCCAGGTTGAGTAGGTCCTTGTTGGCTGTCATGTATCGTGTCATGCATCCATGACATTGGCTTGCTGAGCGGATTTTGACTATTGTCAATCCACATGCGGCGCATTTCCGTTGACAGTAAACGGAGGTTTTGTGTACCAAATTAAGAGGCGGGAGGATTATATATTTTTTCCGGTCCTCTTCGGTAGAGCTGAGGTAACACTTTTGGCATATCTTGTGATTATTGATATAGCGCTGGAAGATTGGTCCTGCTGCAGGAGTGACACTCCGAAGTTGCCTGCGGTAGTTACTCCTCGAGTAACAGATCTCTGGCATTTCTCTGCTGGTGGCTGAAGGTCGAAGGTGCTGTGCCTTTGCCATTTGGATGCTGTAATCGACGGTCAAGTAATTCACAAAATCAGGCTTAACTTTAGAATCGGATCCGGTTAGTTTCTAATACACAGGGACTTAGTCTAATGGCGCAACTCGCGGAACGAATTCCNTCGAGTGCAATAAACCTTGTCAGGAGTAGTCGTTTTTCTTGTATAAAAATTTATTATTGTTAGACGTGTATATATTTAAAAAAAATCGTATTCGTGTGCATGTTCTTATAGTTTATGTGTAACGCAAACAAACAAAAGAATGTATATTATTATTTTTTCTAGGTAAAAAAAGAACAAAGGAAAATGTCTAACTTAAGAGCTAAGTATAAGAGAANATATAAGACGTAGAGCCTAGTGATGAAATTAAGAACTAAGTATATATATATATAAAAAAAGGAAATAAGACTTAACCTAGTGAGTAGTATAAGTGAAACTAAAAGCTAAAAGAGAGAATATTTTGTGGTTTTTTTTTTATTTTTTTTTTTTTTGTAATAGTATTAATTAGTAAAAAAAAAACTACAACTATGGTTTTGCTTGCACGCTACTCGAGGTAGGTGCGGCGATATTTAATATGTGTATATGCATGTATGTGTATATGTATATTTTATGTAGTTTCTTTTCCTTACTCTAGTTTGAAACACACGCACACAAAAAAAAAAGGTTTAGGTCAGTTCATTATCAGTGTCTCAAAGTGACGGTTGAGCCCCACTTTTCACTTCGGGCACGTCTCTGGCGTACCCAAAATCCTTGAGAAGCGATCGCACGTGTATCACTTCTCCTTCGTTCTGCATTCTCACTCTCAAGTCGATGAATGCTGCCTCTTCGCGAGCGGTTCCTTTAATGCGCATCCACCCCTGCTTACCCTCGCATGCCAGCTTCATAAGGATGCTGGCTTCTTTTGGCCATACTGGCGCGTGGTCGCTGGGTGCGGTGTGGGCCAATGCACAGGGAATTGCTTGCCATGGCACGTCGCGGAACCTGTCCTCGAGCGTGAACAGGTGATGAACTTTGCGGAACATATTTGTTCCCCAATCTCTTAATGCGACGGTCACAGATCCGTTTCCTAGAACGGTGGTGATTATTCCCCGCTGCCACGTTTCGTCGTCGAGCTTGACGGCGTATGTGTCGTTGACCTTCACTCGGTTCGGCCAACAAATCAGAAGGTTCCCGCGTCGTTGCATCCGTAGTTGTAGTTCTTCCAGCATCTCCTCGAATTGCACTCGACTATTCTCGAGGTGTACCCAGAAGTATGTTGGTGAGGCTACATGGTGTATTTGCACGGCGAGGGATGAGCGCGTAAGTTGGCGTGTGTTGATGACGGGGATTTCCATTTCTCTCTATGAGGTGGTGAGAAAGCGAAAAAGAATATATATATTTCTACGGTGTATATATGTGTTAGCTTACTCATTATTGTTTATTTATTTATTTTTTCGTTTGGTTATGGATTTTATTGAATGTTGTGGGATTTAATGCTTGTCTGTACGGTATTATTATTGTTATTAAATTTTTGTGAATTAAATTGAGAGTTCGGGTTGTTTTTAATTGCGTTCGTTGATTTTAAAGGAGTATGCTGACTCGTGCGCCAAGAGATTAGTTCTTACATGAGGCTGGGGTGTTTCGTCTTGAGGTTCGTGTCTTTGGCAATTTATGGCTCCTGTTGACTCTGACTCATTGCCTGAGTCGTTGGTTTTTCTGTTTCTGTGAGGTTTTCTAGTGCCGAGATGTAATAGTAGTTGTGTGAGTGAGTCTCACACGGCTCCGATTAAATGTATTGACCAGCCGTACACGGTGTGTAATACAGGGTGCGGCGCCAAAATCCGGACAAATTATATATGTTTTTCTAAATATGTTTTATTGCTACAATGAAAAGATTTACAAAATTTGTTTAGCTCCATTGTTTGTAAGGCCATAAATAATATATTCACT